>NC_051225.1:37120757-37235757 GCF_015220715.1 Pygocentrus nattereri
CATTGTTAAATCACAACAACAACAAAAAATGCCTGCTCTGATTATACGGTATAGTGCTACATGTATGAATACAGAGATAAATATAGCAGTATTGTATATAGCATGTCCAGGATAGGCTCCAGCACCCCCGCGACTCAGAAGGAGAAGCAGCTTAGAAGGTGTGGGGGTGTGTGTGTGTGTGTAGCATCAATCCATCCCTAGAAATCGGGGCACATATGATGCATTACACTGCACTGCTTACACAATACTAGCAGACGGCCTCAAAAACACCTTAGTCATCACATAAGTGGCTTACTTAAAGTTTGCAAAATGATGAGGCTTCACTTACAACTCCTCTCCTCCTGCTCTCTATAGGAGCCAAACTGTTACAACAATTGACGAGAAGAGAACAATTAGTTCACTCGTTTGAGGTCATCATTGGTAACCCTAAAGCTGCTGGGATACCATCACTTTAGCACTGTACGGACACATAAGAGCAGACTCTCATCAAGCATATTCACACGTCCTTGCTCTGGAGCATTAGTTTTGAAACTGCAATCCACTGACTACACTTCACTTCTGAGTGCTTTCACAGTGTCCAACTAAAAGCTTCAAACTTGACACCAAAAAGCAAAAAGCTTCTAGCCAAAAGTGGAGGAGAAAGCCCACTTGTGCCCACAGCACTGCCATCCTGAGTATTATTATTAAGCTTTTAATGCTGGCCACTTATAACTGGAATATTAGGTCAGTTGTAATTATGTATTTTATACTGCTAGAAATTTGCACTGTGACCGTGCTATAACCCTTGCTGTAAAAGGGAGGGTGCTGTACAGGACAAAACCTTTGACAAGAGCGCCATCTAGTGGACCGCTAATCAACTGTGGCAAGCCACAAAGACTAAACTTAGCATGGTCCTGTTTTCCAATAACTCAAAACAATACTGATCCTAGTACAATAAGGCAAAGAGGTTTAACTTGAAATGTGTTGAAGAAAATCAATCAAAATAATAAGTCACTATAAGTTATTACATGAAATGGTTACACACACACACACACACACACACACACACACACACACACACACACTTTTTAAGCCGCTTTGCCCTCAGGGTCATGGGGGGTGCTGGGGCCTATGAAATGGTTATAAATAAACGTAATTTTTAAAGTTCATTAATGGCAGGAATGTACATGCAGGACATTGGGAGGGAAAGCAGTCACTAAAGAAACCATAATATTTTCAAATTTACCACTATTTTATCATTATATTATGATATAAAAACTCAGAAGACGTGTGTAGGTTCACTGGCGGTTTTGGATAATAAATAAAATGGCTATATTTGTGTAGACCCCTGGTGACCCCTGGTTCCTATCACCACCACTGTAAAGAAACCTAGAGTCTCTACAATCAACCATATCACACCAAACCACTTTGAATGACTCTACATCTTGCCACTTGCACAGAAATTTCCCATTTTCATGGCCTACTATTATTTACAACTAAAATTGGACTTGATTGCTTTGATAAACATCAGACACTTTTTATCCATATGATTCTTTCCATTTGAAAAATTTCAGGCACGCTCAGAACATATGGTGCAAACGAAAAACAGTCATTAACAGGTTAATCTCCCTTTTAAAGCACTTAATAAACCTCCTTTTTAAAAGCATGCTATACAAATAAAAATGTCTTTTTTATGCATAACAGTGCACCTGTGTAATTGTTGTAAGCAGAGATGGCAACTTTTATTTTATACAAAACCAACCCTGAAACCTTGAGTATCAAGGTTTAGCGTTCCTTCACAATTTTATCATAATCGCGCTTCCCCCACTCCCCCCACCCTGACTCCATCCAGCATGTTCTGTTGATAACTGAGTGATGCTGATTTATACCTGCAGTGTAAAATGTGCTGTGATGCGACTGCAATATGTGCACACAATGCAATACATTTGCTTTAATAACAATGCAGTTAATCACACAAACCTGTAGCTCCGCACACCAACTCACTCATGGAGTCAGAGCTCCAAACAGAAATTAGCTTAAGGAGCCTCTGGCATGAAAAGAATGAAGAATTAGGCACCAATAGCTTTTATAAGAGTGCCAAATAACACTATGCAAAAAAATAAATAAATAAAGCTTTTCAACGCCTCAGATCAGCTCTGTAATTAAGTATCTCTGCCTTCCACCTGATGATTTTCACACGTTATCATACGTCTTCAACATCCAGTCTGCTTTTTTCATTAACAAGATCTAGGAGGTGAATTTGGTGAAGTTCTTCACATGCTATCAAGTAGGCTGTGATGAATTTCATTTTAAGCTCTTTGTCGGCTGTTTTTTTTTCGCATGCACAAGAGACAACAGGCTATGGGAACTTCTTAAGAGCACTCTTCGCAATCGTGTGATTATTTATATATTTATATATTGGGGCAGTCGTGGGCTGGAGGTTAGGGATCCGGCCCTGTGACCGGAAGGTTACCGGTTCGATCCCCAGTGCCGACAGTCCATGACTGAGGTGTCCTTGAGCAAGACGCCTAACCCCCAACTGCTCCCCGGGCGCCGTGGATAGGGCTGCCCACCGCTCCGGGCAAGTGTGCTCACTGCCCCCTAGTGTGTGTGTTCACTAGTGTGTATGTGGTGTTTCACTTCATGGATGGGTTAAATGCGGAGGTGGAATTTCCCCGTGGAAATTTTGTGGGATCAAAAAAGTACCACTTAACTTAACTATATACGTTTGACTCTTACCGTGTTTATTCAGGCTCTTCTCTGAAATCCACTTTTCCCAGCTATATCTTTGTTTTTTAACAGAATATTCAATATACTCTGCTTTACATAATCATACCTGAGCCATAGAAATTCCCAAAGCCCTGAAATGTCTTTCTGCGGTTGCATGAAGTGCTTGAAGTGGACGGTTGTTCAAGTACTTCTTTGTGTGCGTCTTTCAACAGTTCACTGGTCCTGAGTCAGACTGGGGTCGAGCAGATTAAGATTAAGATTAAGTGACTCTTATTAGTCCCACAACGGGGAAATTCCACTTCCGCATTTAACCCATCCGTGAAGTGAAACACCACATACACACTAGTGAACACACACACTAGGGGGCAGTGAGCACACTTGCCCGGAGCGGTGGGCAGCCCAGTCCGCAGCGCCCGGGGAGCAGTTGGGGGTTAGGTGTCTTGCTCAAGGACACCTCAGTCATGTGCCGTCGGCTCTGGGGATCGAACCGGCGACCTTCCGGTCACGAGGCTGGTTCCCTGACCTCCAGCCCATGACTGCCCCCCAGATGACCTCTTAAGGTCTGACTGTTATTTTTCACTTTGCCATCTCCTGGGCGCTGACGTTCACTGAAAAAGGCTTGTCCCGGCTCATCTGCTTTGTTTATCACGTTTTGCTGCTCTGGTTGAAATCCTTCCAGCACACAGGCGTTCTTAACAGGCCGACGCATCCATGTGACGCTGTAGTTTATCAGCTACATTTTAAGTTGATAAAATGATAAAAGAAAATACTTCAAAACAAAAAAGTAATAAATACAGAAAAATACTAATAAATAGTTACCCATGGAAATATAGTAACGATCCAAAGTTGATGATCCTGTCGTCACTGGCGAGTTAATTTTATTACTCGCAAATTAATAAATGTGGTTGCAATTGCAACCATTTCAGTCACAGTCTGGAGCCCTGGAAGCGCATGGTTCAAAAGGCTGAGTGAAACAGTGGAATCGCTGCTAAAGGAAGGCTTTCAACAATATGACGTTACAGGTTTCACTCTTTACCACTCACACGGCCCATAAAGCGCACATTTAGACCCATGCATTTAGTTTTGTACATAATACATGAGCAGAATCCACCCGATTTGCCCCTGAAACTGACGCAAAAGCCCAGTACATTGGATCCAAAGCAGGGTGGAGCAGAATAATGGTAACAAGGTATTTAAAAAAAAAATGTTTTGGTATTTAAAATTTATGGTGTGTCTGAATGGCCAAATAAACACCTTCCACCTAGTTACAACTGAGAATGCACTGATTGGTGGTTTGAGAGCTAATCGACAAGCAGCGCTGACAGAAAGCGAGAAGAATCAGAGACAGGAAAACCCTCAGAAAAACTAAGCATGATAGCAGCTCAATGCCAGCTAAAAGCTACGCCCACCACAGAACATGTTTAATTTCAGTTTTCACTCTAACACCACTCACTCGACTCTGCTACCCTCTAAACAGAGGTTGTTTCAACTTGGAACCAAGCCTGTGCTGCGGTGTGTGGCGTATTTGGTCTGCTAACTAAGTTATCGTTAGTTTAACCAAAATGCTGCAGTGCCAAACACAACACAATGAGGTCAATTCAGGCTTTCTGCCACTCCAGCACCAGTCACTCCACTTTGCTCTCTCAGACATTAGCTTGTATCATCTACACTTGTTTCAGCAGAGCAGCAGTTGGTCAGAATCAAACTTCTACTGAGATGTGCAGCATTAACATTTACTTAGCCAATCAGGCTACAGATCCAAACGACACGACAGGACGGGTTTAATTTCTCCTTTATGTGCGTTCACAGTTACGTGAATTCAGTTTCTCATCTTTGAATAATTTTAATCGAAGCTTGTTTTGGTACTAGTTAGCCAGAATTAAATACGTTCGGTGGTGAGCAGAGCTTTCATGATCAAGTTTCAAGTTTATTTGTACTTTGCACTTTTTACGCATTGAAACGCTTGTTGTGAGGCTCAGGTAATCACTCTAAGAAAAGTAAATAAGTAAAAATAAAATAATCTTAATGGGACGACACTATAGAAATGAAACTTGGATATAACTTAGTCAGTGTGCAGCTTGTATAGCAGTGCAGATTTACTGTCCTCTGAGAAGAACTCAACACACAGCCGTTAATGTCTGAATAGCTGGCAACACAAGTGAGTCCATCTCACAGTGAACGTGTCCAAATTGTGCTCAGTGTCAATATTTTGTATGACCACCATTATTATCTAGCACTGCCTGAACCCTCTTGGGCATGGAATTCACCAGAGCTGCACAGGTTGCTACTGGAATCCTCTTCCACTCCTCCATGATGACGTCACGGAGCTGGTGGATGTTAGACACTTTGTGCTCCTCCTCCTTCCCGCTTGAGGATGCCCCACAGGTGCTCAATTAGGTTTAGGTCTGGGGACATACTTGGCCAGTCCATCACCTTTAGCTTCAGCAAGGCAGTCGTCATTTTGGAGGTGTGTTTGGGGTCGTTATCAAGTTGGAAAACTGCCATGCGGCGCAGTTTCTGAAGGGAGGGGATCGTGCTCTGCTTCAGGAGGTCACAGTACATGTTGGAATTCATGTTTCCCTCAATGAACTGCAGCTGCCCAGTGCCGACAGCGCGCCATCATGCTTGACTGTAGGCAAGAGACGGTTGTCTTGGTACTCCTCATCAGGGCACCACCACACATACTGGACACCATCTGAGCCAAACGAGTTTATCTTGGTCTCGTCTGCTTGTCTTCAGCAAGCTGTTTCTGGGCTTTCTTGTGTGTCAGCTTCAGAAGAGGCTTCTTTCTGGGACAACAGCCATGCAGACTGAGTTGATGCACTGTGCGGCGTATGGTCTCAGCACTGACAGGCTGACCTCCCACTTCTTCAACCTCTGCAGCAATGCTGGCAGCACTCATGCGTCTATTTTTGACCTGAACTCGTGGACTCAACTTCTTTGGTCGACCCTGGCGAGGCCTGTTCTGGGTGGAAACTGTCCTAGAAAACCACTATATGACCTTGACCACTGTGCTATAGCTCAGTTTCATTGTGTTAACTATCTTCTTATAGCCTAGGCGTCTTTGTGGAGAGCGACAACTCTATTTCTCACATCCTCAGAGAGTTCTTTGCCATGAGGTGCCACGTTGAATGTCCAGTGGCCAGTATGAGCGAATTGTACCCAAAACACCAAATTTAACAGCCCCGCTCCTCATTCACACCTGGAACACTGTAACTCTAACGAGTCACATGACACCAGGGAGGGACAAAGACGCAACTGGGCACAAATTGGACGTGTTCATTATGAGGTGGACTCACTTGTGTTGCCAGTTATTTAGACTGAGTGCTGAGTTCTTTAAATCTGTACTGCTATACAAGCTGCACACTAAGTTATATCCAAGTTTACTGTACATTTTAAAGTGACTTAGTATTATTGCTCTTTATAGTGCTAGCTAAGCTAATGCCAAATTTCGCAACTGTGAGACAGATGGTTTGATATTCACTCAATATTGGCTTGCAAATCATGCATGGTGTTTGCTTATCTGGTGACCATGCAAGCAAACTAAGCTTTTCCTTATTATTTTCATCCTGAAATGGCAAGTCGAGACAGCACAAATGCAACACTAATGCTTTCAAATCACTCAAATGTTTGTTTGTTTTTTTTAATACCCCCTAGCCTGATAATACAATATACTGCAGTAATATTTGGAGACAGTTTAAATGCACAAAACAAATGGATATTGCCAAACTCTAGCCCAGAGTGTGTGTAAGCATGCAGACTGCCTACCTGAAGCCCCAGCTGTCAATAGCACTGGCAAACACCACATTGCCCTGATCCGGGCTGAAGTACAGGTGTGAATCGTCCGTCTCCTCAAGGCCTGCACTCCAGTCATAAACCAGCTCTCCGCTGCTGGGCTCCGAAAGGGCCTCCTGTACCTCCACCTCCTTCACCGCTCGCTCCTCCAGAACTTTAGAGGTGAATAAAGTGCCCGTAACAGCATTCACCTGCAGAACAACAACACACCACGCAATAATACATGAGAGGGATATACTCTAGGGTGCTGTAGAGGCTGCAGGTGATCATACCACCCATTACACCAAGAAATAAGTTTATTTACAATGTGAGAAGAAAAAATAATAATTCATACAGTGAAACCTCATTTCAAGTCTATCTGACATTACTCCACATGGTTTGAGGCAAGTGAGTGATTGCTTATGCTAACTGGGTTAAAAGAACTAAAGAACACAAGCAAACTTAAGATAATTACCATGTCTTGTTTGACCAACTACATCGGAAATAAAGGCGAGTGTGGTGTGGTACAGCAGATCACCTGTTCCAGAATTTTCTGCAGGTGCGTGTAGGCCTCCTGAGGACTGAGCTTCAGCTCTATGATTAGCCGATCGATCTTATTGATGACAAGCACGGGTCGGATGTTCTCCAACCATGCCTGCCGCAGCACTGCCTGAGTCTAGAGGAGGAAAAAAAAAAAAGAGGACTTAGCATCTTCACTTGTGACTCTTTTGACCAGACGTAAAGCTTTTCATCTGATTTGTGAAGAATCAGTCTGTAAGTGCTGTGGGGCTCTTGCCCTTCCAGCTACATGTTTTCCAATTGTGTTAAAAGAAATTTAATCATTACAGGGGTTGTTTTAAAGCGTTCATACATGCGTGAATGTCAGTGTGCCAGCTATTGTGAGTTAGATTGGATGTTTTTTTTCTCCTTGGGTTTATCTGCATAGTGTACAAGGCCGAAAAGTTAGGCTCCACACACACACACGCACGCGCACGCGCACACACACACACACACACACACACACACACACACACACACACACACACAGATCAGATGGGCATCTATCACCTCAATTGAAGACATTTCATCTGCTCTGATGATATGGCTTGTCTCATGGCTGATTAAGTGGCATTTTGGATATGCCACTTATAGATTAGAGACAGAGAGAGAGTTGAGGAGTAAGGGGGAGAAAGGTGGTGGCTTTGGCTCATTTTTTGGGAGAAAAAGGCTGCAGGTGGGGACTCGTTCACCTGTTGTGATGGGGCTTTAAAGGCTTTCAAGCCAATTTCATATATTTTTCCTTTCACCTTCACTAAACTTTTCATTTTTTTTTTTTTGATTGTCTTGATTTTTATTTCCCATAGTTTCTTTCAATATCATAAAATGGATTTTTGTCCAGCGGTTTCATCCAATAAACTGGCAAAACTCCTTTTGGACATTTTTTCCCATTTTTCACAATCTTACACTTCTTACTTTCTCAATTCGCATTGCCTACCATAGACTCCTATTACTGAGTCTGGAACTGTGTTAACTACTAATTTCTGCTAATCAACAAACCAGGGAAAAAATGGATAAAAGTGGCTAAAAAAGAAGTTATAAAAAAACATTAAAAGCTCTAAAGCTGAGCGGTATGATGAATTACGTGACGATATGCTTTTCTAAGTATACTGTGGATATTACCAACCACACGTCCTATTAAAAAGAGAGCATAATTAGTTCCCTTTGACTGAATTTAGTGCTGTGTGGTTAAATGCTGACTGAATCAATCATTTTTGACAGTACTACTGGTAGCAGACGTCAGAAAAAATAAATATCATGGCACTTCGTCAAAATCTGTTGCAGTATTATCACGTTTTTACCATACACCTCTGCTCTACACCGATTCAAAGTTAGTCAAAGTTTGGCCCAAAATTCACTTACACAACTTATCTTTGCTGATTAACTGCACCAGCAGTGATACTACTACTAATATTAATAATAAATATCTATATTTAAAGAGGACATCTCGTATGAGTGGCAGTGCAAAGTGTTTTATAACCAGTTGAGAAAGCCAATAGAAGAAATTATAATTATATTCAATTAAAGTCATATAAGAATTTCAATTAAATACTAAATTAAAGAGCTTGGCTGTATTTTAGAGTTATTTTAGAGTTACTGACCGTATTTTAGAGGTTTTTTTTATTTAATATTTGAAGAGATTTTTAATTTTATTAATAAAATAAAAAATCAGATGTTAAACTTTCCGATCACACTGTTTACTACCCAGTACATGAAGTCTACACAGAGACTAAGCTGCTTTGAATTGTTACTGTGATGTTACGAAAAACAGACTTGCAACCCCATTTCCCAAAAAGTTGGGATGCTGTGAGAAATGTAAATAAAAACAAAATGCAAAGATGTGTAAATCAAAGAGAACACAAACACTGAAACTGAGAAATTGTATTGTTTTTGAAAAATACATGCCTTATTTTTGCCAGCACGTTCCAAAAAGTTGGGATGAGGGCAAAAAAAATGCTGCTAAAATTGTGTAATGCTTTCAAAAAACAAAAAAAAAAAAACCACATGGTGGTTGATTGGCAACAGGTCGGTACACATGAGTGTTTCAGAAGTAAAGATGAGGAGGAGTTCACCACTCTGTGAAAGACCGCCCGATCAAATGGTGCAACAATTCAAAACTAACATTTCTCCACATGAAATAGTAAAGAATTTTTGCTTTTTTTATCATCTACGGTGCATAATAACATTAAAAGATTCAGAGCATCTGGAGAAATCTCTGTATGTAAAAAAACAAGGACAAAAACTAGTATTAGCTGGCCGTGATCTTTGGGCCCTCAGATGTCACTGCATTAAAAACAAACGGTCTGTAGTGGAAATCACCGCATGGGCTCAGAAACTCTTCTGAAAACCAATGACTGTGAAAACAGCTCATCACTGCATCAACAAATACTACTTAAAACTCTAAAACACAAAGAAGAAATTATATATAAACAGGATCCAGAAACGCTGCCACCTTCTCGGGGCCCAAGCTCATTTAAAATGGACAGAGGGGAAGTGGAAAAGTGTCCTGCTGTGGTCAAATCAACATTTGAAATTCTTTTTGGAAATCATGGACACTGAGTGGGCTAATGACCACTCAGCTTGTTATCAGTGCTCAGTTCAAAAGCCAGTATTTATGATGGTACAGGGGTCCATTAGTGCACACGGCATGGGTGACTGGCACATCTGTGAAGGTACCATTAAAGATGACTGATATATACATGCTTTGCCAACATACGCTGCCATCCAGGTGACGTCTTTTTCAGGGAAGGCCTATTTTAGCAAGACAGCGTCAAACCCCGTTCTGCAAGTATTATAACAACATGGCTCTGTATTAAACAGTGTTGTTAAAATAAAAGGTGATGAAACACAGTGACCCCCGTCCAAACTTTTTTGGAACATGTCATTGACATTGAATTCAAAATGGGCATATATTTTTCAAAAAACAATACAATTTCTCAGTTTCAACATCTGATTTGTTGTTTCTGTACAATTTTCAGTGAAATATAGGGTTTACATCAAATCACATCACATCAGATCCAACCCAACTTTTTGGAAATGGGGTTGTACATATATCCTCTTATACATGTACTGAAGCCCCTTCACAAGGGGTGTTTCCGCTCTGAGTGTTTGGTGAGTGAGGCACAGCCAATCAGAGTGGATGAATTTTATTTTGAGCTGGGGGGGTGAGAGGAGAGGACCACCCTACCCACTCAGAGAGAGTGATGACAGTTATGCTCTCTTGGATTCCCGGTCACAGAGGCGGCTGTGGCGTCACCAACTTTTAACATTTGCGCCACTCAGGGAGCCGGTAACTCTGACGTTGGACCAAACTACCACTTCGAGACTTTACCAACGACAAAGCCAAAAGACCTGCAGCTTCAAACCAACCAGGGGCGACCAGCTCGGAATTAATACCTGAGGACAAACTCCCTCGACTGCGTCCACCACCACGATGGCTCCGTCACACAGCCGCACCGCCGTGGACACTTCGGAGGAGAAATCCACATGGCCCGGAGAGTCGATCAGATTAATGAGGTATTCACTTTCCCCTGTGAACACACGTAATGATAAGCTAGTAGACGTGAACAGCACACTAACAAGGGTTCATTAAAGGTTCTATAGTAAAGAAATGGTTCTATATACAACCATGAACACTCAAAGAACACTGAATGAGAACCTGCTGTACAGGTTTCTTTAAAGAGAAACGTTTTACTACTAAATAGAACCCTTTAGAGTACTACACACTTAAAAACGACGGTTCTCCAAGACTTCTTTAGTAAAGGAAACTTCTATATTAAAACCACAAACAATCAAAGAACGCTTTGCATGATTAAATGGTTGTTTGCATGGTGAAGTGGTTCTTCAGACGGATGGAGATTGTGCTGTATATGGTTAGATATACTACCAAAAAGGGTTCTTCTATTGTACCAAGATCATCGTAACAATAGCAGAACCAATTTTTGTTGCAATATTAAACCCTTTTCAAAAAGGTTCTATATAGAACGATTTACAGCACTCTTTAATCTGCAATTTGAAGAAATTTTCACAATGCAAAAACCCCTTAATGATGCAAATGGGTCTTTGAGTACTCATGGTTCTATATAGAACCATCTTCTTTACTAAAGCACCCCTGAAGAACCATGGTGAGTACCTGCCGCATAGTGTAATGAAATGGCACTGGACTTCATGGTAATCCCTCGGATCTGTTCATCCTCCCGACTGTCCAGGTACCTCAGCTGAAAAAGAAACAGGAGAAGCTGAATATTAATAAAGTATTAAGAAAAATATGAGCCAGTGTTTGCTGTTTAATAGTAGTACATACCGTATAAAACATAGGATACAGTAGTATAACGGTAAACATACCTTCCCTGCTAAGCGAGTAGAAATGATGCCATTGCTTGCAACCAAACAGTCTGCCAGCGTTGTTTTTCCTATATGATAAAGTAGGAAAGTTGTGATGATCTACCTGCTCACTAAAACACGACTGCAGAACAATAAAGTCCTAAAACACTGAACGAAATCTTCCCAACAAACTGTTAAAAATATGCTTACCATGGTCAACATGAGCCAGAATACATATATTTCTTATGCTTGAAGTTTTCCTTTGCAGCCTAATGAGCTTTTCTAGACTTGTGTGTCCCATTCCGAAAACCTAAAAGCACAAAAAATAGTCAGTTGTCCTATGAAAGAGCTTAAAGGGGAATTCCACAGATTTTTCAAGATTTCATCATAACTCGACTTAACAGTTCATTATAGAGAATATTAGGCTACGTTTACACAGCAGGGAAAAGTGGCCTGAATCGGATTTTCTCACCAAATCCGATTTTTTTGTTTGGCTGGTCACGTCTTTTAAACGTGACCTGTGCGTGACCATCAGTCTGAACAGATCAGCTCCTAAACCGGCCCACAATGCTTCACTAGGCTCGTCCAGAGGTAAACAGTCATGAGAACGCCTGACGCTCCCGGAGCTTTCAGTGTCGTCTTCGCCAGCATCACAGGAGCGGTTATGAAGTTCCAGTGATTGACAGCTGGACTCATTACCCACAGTGTGTTTGAGTTCGCTGTAAAAAGGGCACGTTATTCGCTCACGGCTACTTCTTTGGTTCGTGTCCTCAGATTCTCAGGCCGGCTGCGCTCGGCCGTTTCGTTCGAAACCTGTTCAAACGCGGAGCGGCTGCGATGAGTGTCTTCTAGATTTTTTGGTACAGAAACATCAGCTTATATGTTTGAGCCTCAGCAGCGCGGAATTGTGATGAATGTTGAGTTGGACTGACGTAAAAGTCGCATGAATTCCGATCTGGCTGTTCAGACTGAGTCACATTGCCACAGATCGGATACGCATCGGATTGAAGCGCCACATATGAAAGCGTCTCAAATCGGAATTAAAATCGGAGAGTCCTGGGCTGGAGGTTAGACAGAGGTGGACGAAGTACACAAATCATGTACTGGAGTTAAAGTAGAGATACCCAAGGAAAAATATTCCTCCAGTAAAAGTAAAAGTCCTTACTCTAGACCTCAACTTGAGTAAAAGTACTAAAGTATTTGCCTTCAAATGTACTTAAGTATAAAGTAAAAGTACAGGGAGAACCGAGTGGCTCTGAAATCACTTTTTACACACAAGCAAAGTTTCAGTTTCAGATTACTTTGTAAATTAGTTACAAGTTGAATAAAAACTGGCTTTAAACTCAGGATCACATCGGTTCCATCGGTTCTCCCTGATGGAAACTGTTTACCTTCAGTGTTTTGTGCTTCTGATCATTTTAATAGACGTCAGCGTCACTAATTAATGACGTTCTATTAAAAGACTGGTTTACCAAGAGAGACGCTGGAGGACTTTCACCTGAAATGAGTTCATGAAGCCAGTCTGGTTATAAAAATGATAACAGGACCAGATCAGAGCCAGAATTACTCTTTTAGTACTTTTACTTTATACTTAAGTACATTTGAAGGGAAATACTTTAGTACTTTTACTCAAGTGGAGGTCTAAAGGGAGGAACTTCTACTTTTACTGGAGGAATATTTTACCTTGGGGGGTCTCCACTTTAACTCCAGTACCTGATCTGTTTACTTCGTCCAGCTCTGCTCACGAGGCACCTGCAGACACCTGTTGTAGCATTTAGCTTCAGTTTTCTGACATTCTGCTCACAAAGCGCAGCAATTTCCGCACTTTGGTGTCTTTAGTGTATTTAGTCTAACTCTTCAGGCTAAACAATAACTTTTAGTCTTTTAGTCAGCGCAGACAATAAACACTGAAATGCTGTTCAGTAAGAGCTTAGAGTCGAGCTTATAAATGTCTTATTATTAAACTATAACGACATGACAGTATAAGCACGTTAATAAGCATTAGGGCGTTATCTGACCTGTCTGACCTGTCTGTCTGTCTGTCTGACCTGTCTGTCTGTTTATATCCAAGCGCTCATTAAACGCCACCGCTTCGACAGCTGCCACGTTATTTTAACTACGCGTTGTTTATTGTAGTTTCTTTAAGCACGCGGCGTTTCTTCGTCACTGTCCGTCAAAACAAACCCGAGTCTGTTCAATAAGCAGCTGGAGAAACGCGGCGCCGGGGTCAGCAGCGCATACACACCTGGAGTCCGTGTCTCGGCTGGTCAAGCCGTCACTGCTCGGCCTGTAAACCGTCCACGCTCTTTAAACCGCTCACCCCGAGTCCGCGGCACAACCGGCGTTTATAACAGCTCATAACGCGTCACGTTGTAAACACGCTTCCACTACACGCTGCTCCATGTCTGCCCGAATTAAACACGTCAACTCGGACTTGTTAAACTAAGAGAGGAAGCCAAAAACGCGCATGAAAAAAGTGGAAATTTCAGGTTTAAAATAAAAAATGTTGAAAAACTTAAAGTCAAGCACAAAACGTGGGGTTTGCTGAGTGAAGGCAGAAATACTATCGGGTTCACAGTTTTTCAAAATAAAAGACCCCATAGGCGAACCTTACCGGCGTCGCTGCTGCGAAATTGCCACTTCAGCTTCATATTATTATTGTTGTTGTTATTATTATTATTATTATTATTGTTGTTGTTGTTGTTGTTGTTGTAACTATTTATTTAAATGACTGAATGAAATATCAGAATCAGAATAAACCTTTATTGGCCAGGTGTGCTACGCATACGAGGAATTTGGTTTGGTTACAGGAGCTCACGGTGCACAGTATCATACAGACATTCACATATAGGGAATAAGATAATATAATATAATATAATATAATATAATATAATATAATATAAAATACAATAAAAATAGTAATAATAATAATGTTATTTTTTTAAATAAAAAATGTATTTATTTATTAAATTACTCATATTTTATTATTTTATTTCCTAACTAAATACAACGTTGCTCCAGCAGCGCGATTTATTTTCAATAACTACAACCAGTACTAAGCGGCCAGCGTTTTATTTTTAAACAGAAACGCGCAAGTGGCTGAAAACGGCGAACTTCCTTTGCGAATATCGCCTGTGTTCCGAATCGAGACGTAGTCCCCTCTCTAGTGGAGTATTGCCGATGTCCTGACAACACGGCGTTTCGCTGCTACGTAGGGAGCCCGAGTTTGGTTTGAGACGGAGCCTTTTGTTTGTCGTTGCGTAGCGATGCCGAGCGAAAGGAACGCGCGCTGTCTCTCCTCCTATGAAAACCCCCGATTTGTGCGACGTCACGCGGCGTCGTCAGCGCCGTTACTAGGTGACGGTTTTGTTTGTTGCCGTGGAGACGCGGTCGGTGTGTTTGCTGTGCGTGTTTCGCGGCTCCGGTGGGAAACTTGGATAGAGCGGCTATAAAGAATGAAGCGGCTCTGCGTTTGTGAAATCTGCAGCTGCGGGTGAGCGATCGATTATTGATCGATTATTGTTTTCCTTTTTTTAGTGTTTATTTTTGCAGGTTTAGGCGGACACACAGAATGTATGAATAACTTATCATTTATATAAATAATTCAAGACAGGAGAGAAAAAAGCTCCGTTAGACTTTATTATATATAACTAATTCTTCTACTACAAATAGTCCTGACACTGAAGTTTAAAGTGCCCACCTATAGAATTAAAATACGTTAAATCAACTATTATTATTATCATTAATAATAATAATAATAATAATAATAATAAATTGACATCACAACAGACACCCCATCAAAACCCCACACACCCCACAGTCTTCTGAGTTCATATGGAGTTTTATTCCGGGACTATTTAGCCTCTCAGCACCCTACACGCGCCCCTCCATCACAAATAGATGTTTAATATTAGTTTGAAGTCAATTTCTCATTTCAAAACTGTGGGAAAACAGCGTCTCAGTCATCAGGCAGTGAATTCATCACCATTTCATGTAGTCACGTTCTGTGGGGGAGCTTTTAGAGGTGGACGTCTGGTTCCCATCACCGCCACTGTGAACAGTTCTGACTCGGTAAGTTTATCTAGAACACAGCGTTTCACACCGAACCGCTCTGAACGCCTCTGTTTACATTTTAACCTTTTACTCATGCAGGACGTTTGGAAAATGGGTGGAATTCCACTCTAATACATCTCCGAAGCTAAACTCTGCAGCTCCCCCGGAGCAGAGCAGGACTCAGCTGAGATGCATGAACCTGCCACCAGTTATCAACATATAATTATATTGATTTATTGATTGATATATTATTACAGCAGCTTCGTATATATCCAGAAGTTCCATAAAGGTTATTGATGAACTGATTCTGAAACTCGTGTTTCTCTGGTCTGAATCATCCACAGTCGCCACCGCTGCGCTCACCAGCCCACCGCGCTGTACAGGAAGGGCAGTGAGACGTGTGTGGTCAGCGAATATGTGGAGAGGTTTCCGGCCTACGAGAGCTGCCAGCCGCCCAAGAGCCTCAAACCCAAATACGAGTACAAGAGCGAGAGGAGCAGGATGGAGGGAACAACCACCTTCAAGTACACGACTCTCATCTGACCTACTTTACAGTCTGATTTACAGTTAGGATTATATGTTCGCACGGATTGTTGTTCTGATTATTAACAACAGTGATAAAAGATGAAAACAATGCGAAATAGTTCGAAGCGCTTACATGAACTAGGTCAGGGGCCGG
Organism: Pygocentrus nattereri; assembly: GCF_015220715.1. Lineage (NCBI taxonomy): Eukaryota > Metazoa > Chordata > Actinopteri > Characiformes > Serrasalmidae > Pygocentrus > Pygocentrus nattereri. Next base: position 37,136,854 of record NC_051225.1, read on the forward strand.
ACTCACAGGAGGGTCTTAAAGGTGTGTTAAAAGTTGCTCTTTTTATCTTATTCGTGTTGAAAGTTGGAAGAACAGGTGATTTTTTTTGGATATTCTATGTTCTTAAATGAGTTCTTAACTGTACAACAGCCTCACACTCATCTTAGGCTGAGAGAGTGGACGAGGTCAGTGTCTAAATCAACCATCAAACCCAGACGCTGCCTTTGCTGCTCCTCATCCTCATCCTCATCCTCATCCATAATAAACTCCAATTATTGCGTTTTCTGAGAGGAATTTTTTCCCGTCGACTGTTTCTTCCACCATGACCACTAATTCTTGTTTGCAATTTTTTAAAAACAATTTGTTTGATGTTTGACCGGCGACCTGTCCAGGGTGTATCCTGCCTTCCACCCGATGACCGCTGGGATAGGCTCCAGCATCCCCCCGCAACCCTGAGGGGGAAGCGGCTTAGAAAATGGATGGAAGGATGGATGTTTGATGTTTTTTGGTCCTCTGAATGGATCGAACTAGATAATGGAAATAACACCCCCTTAAATGACCAAAGCCCACCAGTGAAGTTTTATTACACTCTTCTATAGCCAAAAATAGCTGAGCTAGTTTGCTTTGAAGTCCCTGTAGTCACTGAATTATGAGCCTTAGTATTTAATAAGCCCGGGATTTTAAAGGTTGATGCACGTTCAAAATGTATCTTGCAGCGTTTATGATACGTGGTAAAATGCAACGAGCCAACATAAGAAAAAAAATTGGGAAAAATTATTAAGATTGTATTCATATATAAATATATAATCTTAATTAATCTCAAATTATAATCTCATAATCTTAAATTATATAAGAACCTTCGGCAGGTTTTTCTTAAGAAAGCTGTTGAGAATCCGGCCCCAGGTATCTACAATCAGCACAATATACAGGAGTTGTAACACTGGGGAGCGATGACGCGGCGGACGCACATGCTGAGAGAAGCGAGATTTATTTGGGGCAAATCGGTCCAGGGTCAGAGAGCCAACATGGATGGAACGGGGGACAGACCTGACGAAAAGAAACACAGAATAAACAGAGACCAGAAGAATGACGCTAAACAAGACAATACCAACAATACAATACAAAGACCAGCAAACTAACAGGGGAAAACACAGGGCTTAAATACAGAAACAACGAGGGTTAACAAGACACAGGTGGATAACAGGTGAGAACAATCAAGGGCGGAGTCAAGAAACAAGGGGGCAGGACTGGGAAGAAGCAAAACAAGAAATCACAGGGACCAGACCACAACAAAACGAAAGCACATGGAGGACTGGGAGGGGCCAATCGTGACAGGAGTTAATAGTAATGAATATTCATAATGCACTGAAGTGTTGTTACAAAGGAAAAGAGGATAAATAGAGAATTACAGGCATGTGCAAAAATGTAGGCACCCCTGTTCTGCATGCAGGTTTTGTTGTTAATAATTAACACACTCCTCACAATTTAATACACAATTATTGTTTACTTACTGAAAACACATTAAAGTTAAAAATGAAATGTGGCTTTGTTTGCAATATTTATATCACGTCATTCCGGACTGGATTATGAATGTCATCTTATATATAGAGGCGTATTGATATGCATTTGATATTAGGGTCATTATGCAGAGTAATGAAACTGCATGTAAGCACAGAAACACAGAGTACAAAATAACTACAAGGTTTTAGACAAAGAATCAAATTGAGCAAACAAAACACGGAGCAGCCACAGAATCACTACATATAAAGAAGTGTAGACCAGACCACCATGAGCTGAAACTGAGGGCTTAATATAGGCTGCAAACAATAGGGAACACCTGGGAGAGGGAGGAGACATGGACTACAAGTAGATGAGAATCCTAATAGGGAAGGCTGGAAAAAGGGCGGAGCAAAAGAAACAAAACAAAAACAAAAGCACAGGGAAAGAAATGGGTGCACTCAGGAGGACAATGGAAAAAATGTGACAATTAGCTTCACACAGGGAAGGTAAAAGTCCTGAAACTTGTGCTGCTGTTACTGCCTCTGTTTGTTCCCGCTTGCTGTAGGTCTGATTTCATTCCATATGAGGTCAGCCGGCGTCCCGGCAGACAGCAGGCTGACTACCAGCCGAATCCAGGCGAGATCGACCTGGGAACGACGTACAAACAGGACTTCAACCCTTACCAGCTTCAGCCTGTGGCTCCGCTGAGGCCAAAGGAGAGGGTACGGGTCACCAATGGTAAACTGAACACAGTGCCCACCTACAAAGGTAACTGAGCTGCACAATATAACAGCAGACAGTATTTTTATTAATGGCCCAACATTTGAATTACAGACAGTAATGGCAACCAATAACTAATAACCTGAAAACTGAGCCTCGGGCAAGAATGCTTACACTACATTGACCTACTTTTGTAAGAGCAATTCTTTGAGTAACTGCCATGTTTGTGTCATGTCAGGTGTATTTTTCATTCATTCAGGTACAAACATTGTAAATTGGGGAGCAATGATGAGGCGGACACAAATGCTGAGAGAAGCGAGATTTATTATGGGCAAAGTCCAGGGTCACAGAGCCAACACATAGAGAACGGGGAACAGACATAACGAAAGAAACACAGGATAAGCAAACAATGGAAGCCGGAATAAACAAAGACCATCAAGGAACTAGGGAAAACACAGGGCTGAAATACAACAGGGATAATGACGGTTAACATGACACAGGTGGGAAACAGGTGGTTACAATCAGGGGCGGACTCAAGAAACAAGGGGGCAGGACAGGGAAGAATCAAAACAAAGAAAGCACATGGAAGACAGGGAGGGGCCAATCGTGACACTGAGATTGTAGAGATTGAGACTTCCAAGGAGACTGAGATTTCCAAGGTGTGGGAATGAGAAGTCTTAGCCACGACTTCGTAAATCATACGAATGATATAAAGCTATAGCTATGACTCAACAGGAGAGGAAATTTGACAATTTTGTCATAGGCCTGACTGAATAAAATAATAGTCCTAACCATGACTTTGTATGTCTTATTTTTAAAAGGCACACTAAAAAAGAGAAACGATGTTTCTCCCCCTTCAAAACTGGTTGTGCATTTTGTTATTTTTTTTATAGAGGATTTTCGTCCATGGGAAATTAGCAAGCGGGAGTTAGCCAAACCAGACGTGGCATACCATCCACCTTCTGGGAAGTTTGGGAACACCACAACATTCCAGGATGATTTTGTCCCAAGAGGCATGGTTCCTCGAGAGACCTTCAAGCCCCCAAACATAGCCAAAGTGTCTGGTGCTCCATTTGAAGGAGTGACCAGTAACCAGCTCTCCTATGTTCCTCACCCTGTGGAGCCTCGCTTTGTCAAAGCACCAGAGGAGTATAAGCCCAGCGACCAGCCTTTCCTGGACCTCACCACTCATCGGAGGGACTTCCAGGTAGGGAGGGGAATTTTGTAGACACCTTACACTTCAGTTTTAATTCAGGATGCCAAAATATGATCACAAAGTGATTATTTGCATATCTTACCTTTTATTTTGACCATTATTGATGCTATTCTATTAAAGCCTTTATGCATGAGCCTATATAAGAGTCTGATTCTGACATTTTATGCAAAATCTTCCAAAAGAGAATCACAATGCATCTAAGAATCAATTTTCCCTTTCCTTCTACCAGGGCCTTCCAGGACAGATGCCCAAAAGCTGCAAGCCTGAGCGAGTAAAGATGTCCTCTGAAGCACCCTTCCAAAGAAGCACCGAGTTCCGTGAGAGCTTCCAGCAATGGCCAGTCTCTTTACCACAACTCCACAAGTCTGTGGAATACGTGAGTCCCACCGCAGACATGGATTTGAGCACCACCACCAGAACCACCTATGTCAAGCATGAAGTCCAGCCCTTCGTTTCCTCTAAGCCTTTCTCCAGGCCGACCCATTCCTCAGCACCATTTCAAGGCAACACCACCATGAAGGAAGACTTCAAGCCCTGGGTTTCAGCCCGGCGCCTGGACGTCATCCGCATGCCGGAAGAGATCAGGAGAGCCAGTGGGAAGATGGAGGACTTGACTACTTTCAAGGCCCACTTCATCCAGCACCCGCTGCAGCCTAACGTCAGTTACAAGCCCCTGGCCGCCCCTATGAGAGCTGATGCCCCACTGGAAGAAAGCACCATGTACCGCACTGAATTTACCCCAAAGAAGATCAGTGTGTGTCCAGCCAGCTTTGAGTCCCCACCTGGTTTCCTCTTTCAGGATATCGATGAAAGAGGTCACAAGTTCTTCCGCAGGGTGTCAGAACAAGACAAAATCCAGGTCCAGGCTCCTAATGCAGTGGCTGTGATGTCTTAAGGACGCCTTCAGTAAACACTCACAATCGATCTCTCTGAATCTTTATTGTATGCGTCTAGAAAAGTGTTTTAAAATGCTGAACTTTTAGAAAGTTTGGCCTTAAGGAATGTGGTCAACCAGCTAAGACCTTTGGTGTCACTTCTTTAGCTTTGTGCTGGAGCTACAAGGCAAGTGTAATAAACTGGCCTAACAGGTAATGAAGCTTATAGCTTCATAACTTTACACTAATCTTGGAAGCCTGATTTCTGATTTTTGTTAGAAAGCCTGATAGATTTTGTTTTCTTTGACAGGAATGGGCCAAAAGTTGTTTTAGCTTTTGTTAGGATGGTGCTGCACCTAAAACAGACCCAATTGTTTTACAAAGTCTCAGCATCCACAGGAGCTCCTATGTCAGTAACACCAAAGAAAGTCTTGGAATATGTTTGTGGATAACTGTAGAAGGATCAGTAGCCTTTGCTACTTTCCAAGTTCCAAAGCCTAAGCTGCAGCCGAGGTAGTCAGCATTTCTTGGCAGGCTGTTCCAAAGTAAAGGACCCTTTGTATGGAGCCTAGAAATGCAGCCTATATTGTGTGTGAGTGATTTCAAGGATGTCAGAGGCATCCTTCCAGGCCTTTCCTTCCGTTACCGACAGTTATGTGTGCAGGAATGATGCAAAGGAAAAAAAAAACGAGCACCACGAAAATGATGTAGGCGAGACGTTGATAGCACTGATTATACGAAGGCTCCTCTTCAGTGTTGACTTACACACGCTCTGAGCAGGCTAGGCTGGCATCACTTCTTACTTACAACTCAATACATTTAAAAACATCAAATTTAATTTAACATTTAATTTCTGCCGTTTTTCGAATGGTTTTGTGCTACATGAGGGATTGCGAGAATCTCAAAGGATACACTTGAGATAGTCAGGTGACTAACTAGCATTTAACCTTATAAACAAGTTTGTTTCATGTCAAACTGATAAAAAACGGTGAACAGAGGTGTTGACACATGTGGCAGTGCTGATAAATTTCCAAAAGTGTTGTCCACCTCAGATTTGTGTTAGTCTTTGGGTGGAGTGTGTGAGGTTAGCATCATTCTAACTGCATGTCAAAATCATCACACGCTTCAAACTGTGTGGAATTATTATCTCTGATACAGTGTTATCTATAAACATGGGATAAAGTATGTTGCGTAGCTAACAGTAACAGCAGCACTTACTGGCTACATTAGCTTTGTAGCTCTAGTGCAAAACCGAAGAAGTACATTTCGGACACCAAACAGGTCTCATCTGATTGACTACATTTGGGGGAAGAGGGTCAATTATGTATATTTAATTTTTGACCTAACCATTATGTTAACCCATAATTAGTATTTATGATATTTTACAAGCTAGATCTAAATCAAATTACGACACGTGATTGGGGGAAAGTATTTGACAAGTTACCAAATAAGACATGAGCTTTTTAAACCTTCACACATCATGTTGGCACTTACGATATCAATAAATGAAGGGAGGGGTTTCTACTGCACTAATTCTCCATACAGGCCTTTCAGAACACATGGCGTATAACTTATGCCCTTTCCAGATGGGATTAAATTTGCATGGCGTTCTGCGATAATTTCCTTTTTTACAGGCGCTCCTCTGTGATTTTATTGCGAGTCAGAGATTTACTGCCTCAGTAAAAATTCTCAGGCTGAATTACCTCCTGTCTTCAGTCAACTCAGCACTGCTCTGATCATTTTAGTCCCGTGCTTTTCCAGACAGATGTCATCTCATGTTGGAAAAATGATTGACTGTTCCTAGTTACTGTATGTGCAGTGGGTGGTACTGTTGCCTTACTGCAAGAAGGGCTTGGGTTCGATTCCCCGGGTGGGAGACCAGTGTCCTTTCTCTGTGGAGTGTCTGCATAGGTTTCCTCCAGGTGCTCCAGATTACTAGCATCACAGGCCAAAGACATGCAGTCGAATCTTGGACTGATGGACTGGTGGCCTGTCCCAGGTGTGTTCTGTCTTGCATCCAGTGACTGCTGGGATAGGTTCCAGCACCCTCCCCTCCGCTATGACCCAGGAGGATAAGCAGCTTAGATAGCATGTGTGTAGTTACCCTATTTGGTCTCCTAGCATGCATATCCGAGACCCTCGCCCTGATATTAAACACAAACCAAACAAAGTGTTTTTGCCTCTTGGATCCCTTAAACACAATGTTGGGAACGGAGTGTGATCAGTGTGATGTCAACATCTTTGTTTGTAGAAAATACAACCCACTAGGAGCTCACTCGCCCTGCAGCACTTTCTTGCTGTCTGGATATGAGTTGTATCACAGAGGAGACGTGTAAAAAACATTTTACAGACGTCTCACTAATAAACAAATCCACTCCAAATACAGGGATTTAGACGCCTGCGATTTGAACCAAGTTTGAAAAAGGAAGCAAGTCTCACTCATAAAGCTTTTCACACATTATATATTATAAAGAATAACGTGCTGTCTTCTCTTTTGATCTGAATTACAAACCAACAACAAAAATGTATTAGTTTGTATTTGTGCACCCAAAGGTGCAGCTGGGTGCAGTAATTTTAGTACTGTATTTCATTAACATTGACACGTAATTCAACTTGGATATGTTTATGAATGAATCATAACGAAGATTTAAAAGGTGCTGGTTTTAAAATCTGTTGGTGTGAATTGTGAAAATATCAATACAAAATACTTAGAAAACAACATGAAAACATCACAAAATACATTCTCTAAAAGATTTACTGCACTGTAAAAATGATTGCATTAACTTTTGAGTTAACAGAACAATTTAAGGTGATTTACATTTACGGCATTTGGCTGACGCTCTTATCCAGAGCGACTTACAATTTGATCATTTTCCACAAGTGTTAGTGTTAGGAGTCTTGCCCAAGGACTCTTATTGGTATAGTGTAGGTAGCTTGTCCAAACAGGGGATTGCACCCCAGTCTACAGCGTAGAAGGCAGAGGTGTTACCCACTACACTAACCAACCACTGATTGATTTCTGTATAATTGAGTGTTAGAGATGTAAACAGAGCATTTTGGTGTGAAATGGTTCAGATTTCTATACAGTGGTAGTGATAGGAACCAGGGGTCGCCATGACTGCAACACAAATATAGACATTTTATTTACTATCCAGAACCACCACTTAACCTAGACGAGTCTTTAGAGTTTTATATTGAATGTTGAAGATGCTAAAATTAGTTTTCTTTCAGACTATTTTGCCCCACAGTGCCCTGCATGTACCCCTCCACCCTGAACATGTTTTCAAAGAACGATTTTAGGCTAAAACTTTCTCAAAACTATTGAAAAAACTCGTACATCAGGCACATTTCACGTTCTAGCTTTTAGAGGTGGACGTCTGGTTCCTATCACCACCACTGTACGCTGTAATGCCGGGGAGCGTGGAGGCGGACGCAAGTGCGGAGATAAGCAACTTTTATTGTGGGCAAATCCAAAATCAGGGTCATACCGGTCTAAAGATGGCCAACACGGATAGATTTAAAGTCAGACACGATAAACACGACCAAACAGTACATCAAACAGTTCAGACAATTCAGACAATAACCAGACAGGGGAAAACAAGGGGCTTAAATACATGTAAACGAGGGACAGGTGGAAACACAGGTGGAGACAATCAGGGGCAGAGTCACTAAACAAGGGGGCTGGACTACAAAACCAAAACAAAGAACACTCGAGCTAAACCAAAACAACACGATCACATGGACAGGACTGGGAGGGGCCAATCGTGACATAAACTTTTCTGATTCTGTAAGTTTCTCTGCAACAGAGCATTTCACACCAAACCGCTCTGAACGACATCTTATTGACTGAATTATGCAAAAAGTTTTGCATAAATTGGTGTAGTTACCCTTCAAATGTTAAACACATATGTGCCAAAATATTATTTCAATGCATTATTACTTGAGTATGAAATAATAAATGAAGCACTTTGCCGTATGTACCTGCGATGAATACAACAAGAAGAATAAACTCTTTCAGAAAGTGTATTTATTGTCTTTTATGCTGTAACACAGAGAAATGTGTATAATGTTATTATTTCCATACAGTCCTCTCTCACCTCTCTTCCAAAACAGGCTTCATCGGCCTGAGATTTCTGGACGAGAGGTCATTCACGTCAGTAGGCAGAGAAATACTGTTGTATTTCTGTAATATATTTAATGAGTGGCTTGTCTCGGCGAACACTGTAAAATGTAATTAAAATGCATGCGTATAAATACAGTAGAACATGATATTCAACTCACAGATTACCAACGTCAACAAGTGCTAAATGTCTTTTTTTTATGTTTTTAGCCTTAAATATGGATTACAATGTAAACTAAACTGCCAAGTAAGAAAATAAAGTCCAAAATCTCTACACTCAATGTACAATATTGCACTTAAAAACACATTATATACAAGAAATATTTTACAATGCAGCACGTTGGTTCAATACACACACACACACACACACACACACACACACACACACACAAAACGTACATCTGAAAAGGCTTCAGCGTTTCAAATGGAGAAACCATTACAGATGTTTACTTCACTACTACCCTTCACTACTGTACAAACAAAACACTCTTAAAGGAATAATCTGCTGATCTCAGTCTGCTGCGTCTGTAGCATGTAGTCAATTACCTTAAACCAAGCATGTCAAACTGGGGACCAGGCCAAAGTGCTGCAGAGTCAGCATTTACCCTCATCGAACGCTCTGAATTCAATTCATGAGGCCTTGTTAATTAGCTGATGAGCTCAATCAGGTGTGTTTAATGAGACAACGTGCTGAAGTCTGCAGTTTGGCCAGGTAGATCTGGAGTTTGACACACGAGCCTTAAACAATAATCTTGAGGTGTTTCCCTGAATTTAGAAAAGGACAGAAAACCTAGAAGTCAGAAGGCAGACACTGAATTCTGACAGTAAACAAGTTTTGGTAGAAAATGAAGTTGTTAATCTAGACAAGATCAACCTATCAGAGATGGAACCAGTTTTCCAGGGAGAAGAACCTAAAGGAGAGTGAAAGTTACCGGAACTGCTTGTTTGAAAGCTGGATAAAACTTGATAAGAACAGATTTAGTAAAAGGTTGCTGTTCTTTCTTTTCCTAACTGCTGTGCTGTTAAGGCCGCCGCACACCAGACGCACCACGTGTCTAAAAATCCAAAAGCGGCGTAGAGAACGTGCAGACGCGCCGCACGGCACCTTCCAGCTCTGCTCACTTTCTCTGAGCGCCACAACGTTACTAGCATCACCTTGTATTTTTAGCTGAGAAGCAGTGAGTTTGTGAAAGGTTAGTTGGACCAAACATGGCAAACTCACTAAATGAAGGTTTTACTCCATTAACTCTGTACAAGTAGAGTAAATGAGCTTGTGCTTGGTGGTTATCGTCATTGATATGCAGTGCTACACGCCGCATTCTGGTGGGTTAAGGTTTATAGCAGTGGACCGCCAACAGCCCCCTTACAGTGTAAATATTGGAAAAAAAGTTTGCATCTCCAAAATGGAAACTTTACAGGAGGAGAAAAAAACCTACTATACTTTAAATGTAGGGCAATGAAACCAGACCTTTTGGTCCATTCGTTATCAAATGTACACAGAACATAAAGGGCAAAAGACATTTTCACATTTTTTCAAAAACTGAAAAATTCGATATATACATATAGCACAAGCTCACTTACTCTACTCATATAGACTCATATAAAACTTTCATTTAGTGAATTTATCATGGTATTACACTTTTCCAGCTATAATGCACAAGGTGAAAAAGTTTACATTATGATTTTTTTTAAAACTGCAAAACGTCATTACAGTATGTAGACATTTAATCAATATGATAGATATGGCTGGTAGTATCGTGTGACTCGGGGAGCCCTAACTAGTGGGTGAAACTGGACTTGACTAAATTGGGGAGTAAACTGAACAGCCCAGTTCAGGTGAGTTAACTCTTGTGAGCCGCAAAAGCTTTCATGGTTGGGTTTTTTTGGGGCTGTAAACAGTCAAGAACCCGTTGTAATTGTACTTTGTAATATTTGAAATATTTACATAATGTATATAATATAGAATTCTATGGTTTGGAGACTGTGGCTCTGTCTAAAAGACAGGAGGCTCAGCTGGAGGTGGCGGAGATGAAGATGCTGAGATTTTCGTTGGGAGTGACGAGGCTGGACAAGATTAGAAATGAGTAGATCAGAGGGACAGTGAAGGTGGAGCAGTTTGGAGATAAAGCCAGAGAGGCCAGGTTGAGATGGTTTGGACATGTGTTGAGGAGGAATAGTGGATATATTGGGCAAAGAATGTTGGAGATGGAGCTGCCGGGTAGAAGGAGAAGAGGTAGACCTCAGAGAAGGTTTATGGATGTAGTGAAGGTGGACATGGAGATGGTTGGTGTGAAAGTAGAGGAGGCAGTGGATAGGGCAAGATGGAGGCAGATGATCCGCTGTGGCGACCCCTAAAGGGAGCAGCCGAAAGAAGAAGAAGAAGAAGATATAATTTAGAATTCAGCAACTGCACATTGTTGTTATATGTGCATTTTGATGACTGGGAAACGCACTGAAGTGAAGCGCGATACAGATGCAGCTGATTGAGATTAGGTTTAGAATATTCTTTTAGTGTAATATTGATGCAGGTTCTCAACCGAAATATCAGAGGAAAAAGAAAGCCAGGCTGTTTTGTCTTTTAAACTGTGCGTGACTGATGGGTTTAATGTCAGTACACTATGTACACTTTCATCTGTGCTCACTTCAGTGTCCCTTCACACGTGTGAATGGTCCAGCAATATTCTGTTTCTTACCTCCATCAGTAAAGCCAAAAACACATCTCGCATAAATTAATACATACATGATGCCGTTAATGAACAGGGTTTAGTCTGGGGAAAAAAGAGAGAAAGAGCTGTTTTTTTTTTCTTTTTTTCATGCTTTTCTCTCCTTCAGTGATGAATTGAACTGTCAAAGGGCGTCCACCTCAGCTCACTCTGTGCACAAGAGTCCTTTACGTCCTAAAATAGTGCAGCCAGCGCTGTTCCCTCACTCACTCAGCGAAGTCTTGAAGCTTTTTTCACACATCTGTAGAGGCAGCACACGCTGGGACTGGATAGAGATGTATCGGTCAGCTTTGGGTCTGCCGGGAGGGTGTGAGCAGTTCTGCTACTGACCACTAGATGTCGTCCTGCGAGCAGGACTGGCAGCAGCGCTGGGTGTACGGCTCCACCGGGCAGAGTCTGAGGCGCTTCACCACCGCACAGTAATGTGTCGTGTCCTTACACTCACCTACACACAGCAAGAGTTAGGGAGAGTGAAAATAGACTGAAAATACAAGCTTAAAACAAAATAAGACATATGATACACACACACACGCGCGCACACAAACACACACACACACACAAACGCTCACACACACACAAACACACACACACACACACACACACACAAACGCTCACACAAACACACACACACATATATATATATATATATATGTACTGTAATTCTGTATACTCCTTTACAGCGACTGACCATGTGATCACTCCTCTGGTCACTGCTTTGTACTGCTTGACTAGTGTATCACTACTTTGGTCACTATTTTATAATGGCTGACCAGTATATCACCACTTTGGTCACTACATAATAATGCCTGACCAGTATATCACCACTTTGGTCACTATTTTATACTGGCTGACCAGTATATCACAACTTTAGTCACTATTTTATCCTGCCTGACTAGTGTATCACCACTTTGGTCAGTATTTCATACTGGCTGACCAGTATATCACCACTTTGGTCAGTATTTCATACTGGCTGACTGGTATATCACTACTCTGATTATCTTTTCATAGTAGCTCACTAGTGTATCATTACTTTGGTCAGTACTTCATACTGGCTGACCAGTATATCACTACTCTGATTATCTTTTCATAGTAGCTCACTAGTGTATCATTACTTTGGTCAGTACTTCATACTGGCTGACCAGTATATCACTACTCTGATTACCTTTTCATACTAGCTGACCAGTATATCCTGGTAAGGGAGCCGTTATCCCGTGGCCCATATAATGGGAAATTAATTTTCATGACTTGAAATAAAAGAGTTTGGGGTAGTATTAAGTTTCAAAATGTAATATTCACTCCCATGTCCATACAGTTCATACAGAAAACTAAGCTTGAATGAGACAGCCAATCAGAGCAGAGCTCATTTACATATGCCAGGTCTTTAGGGCACAGTGACAAAAACAGCCGGTTGGAAAAATGTCACATAGAAATGAATTATGACTGATTTTAGTACATAAACCCTCACAAACGACTCTAACAGACATCAGACATCACTGTTGGATGTAAGCCCTTCAACAATAGGTGTAGTTCAATAATGATTGGACCGATAGACATGATCCAAATTTGCGCTGAATAAAATGTGGTTGTGTTTTAAGAATATTAAGAAGATATAAACAATATTTTTCTCTCTTATAACGTTAAAGTGTTAGGCAATCGAGTTTTCTTGTGTCAGAGAGAAAATTGAAATATCAAAAGAAAGTAAAGCTGTCCTCAAACTTTCAGCACAGCTGGTGCACATTCATCTAGTACTGTGGCTACAAGAGGAACCAGCAGTGATGGCTAAAAGCGAAGGTCTGATCTGATGTGAGAAGGCTGCTGCCAGGGCTTCACAAAGAGCGCTTGTGAAGAAATCTTCAGCCAGCCAAACAATACGGCAGCCTTAAAAACATTACAAGGCCATCTGAGCTTTTACTGAATGTTCCTTCACTCTCCATTTAGCTCCAGCTGTACAAGAAACAGGAGGAAGGTGCCGAAAATGAAAAGGCGCAGGAGGAGGGACTCTCACTCTGTCATGCTTAAACAACTGCCAGAGAGAGCTGGACACGGAGCTGGAGCTCCAACTGCCTGGAGAAGATGGACATACGTAGATCAGCTGGTACAATTACACTGGAAAAACCTGCCAGGGATCGCATACTGGTCACTACTTTGTACTGGTTGACCAGTGTATCACTACTCTAATCACTTCATACTGGTTCACCAGTATATCACTGGCTTACATGACCTCTCTGGCTTACATGACCAGTACATGACCTCTCTGGTCACTGCTTTACACTGTTTGACCAGTGTATCATTATTCGGGTTACTGCTTTCTATTGGTAAAACAGTACATCACTAATCAGATCACACTTTCATTCTTGTTGACCAGTATATCACTACTCTCACCACATTATACTGGTTGACCAGTACATTACTACGCTGGTTACTGTTTTATACTACTTGACCAGTATATCACTATTCTGATTACTATTTCACATTGGTTGACCAGTATATCTCTACTCTGGTCACTTTATACTGGTTGACCAGTATATCACTACTCTGGTCAGTTTATACTGGTTGACCAGTATGTCATCACTCTGGCCACTTTACACTGGTTGACCAGTATATCACTACTCTGATTACTATTTCATACCAGTTGAACAGTATATCACTACTCTGGGTCGCTTCATATTGGTTGACCGGTATGTCACCACTCTGGTCACTTTATACTGGTTGACCAGTATATCACTACTCTGGGTTGCTTCATATTGGTTGACCAGTATATGTTCCCCGTGATCACTATTTTATACTCGTTGACCAGTATATTAATGGCTGACCAGTACATGACTTATCTGGTTACTACTTTAGACAGATTGACCAGAACATCACTCTTCTGATCACTATTTTATACTAGTTGACCAGTATATCACCGCTCTGATCACTATTTTATACCTTTTGATCAGTATATCACTGGCTGACTAGTTCATCACTGCTCTGGGCACTGCTTTATGCTCGTTGACCAGAATAGCATTCCTTTGGCCATTATTTTATACTTGACTATCATAACTGTGATATCAAAACATCAAAGTTTTGGTAACTTTATTATTCAATTGGAAAATGCTAGCTGTCCTTACACTGTGTAAATATTTCAGTTGATAATAGTTGATAAAAAAACAACAATTAAAATATTATTAATTTATTATTATTACAATAAGACACATTTACTCCTCTAAAGTTTTGAGGGCTTCACGTTTACAGTGGTGTAGCTGGGTTGTCACTACTGGGTTTAGAGAGGTCCACCTCCCAAAGCTGGTCAGCCAAGAGTGCTCTGTGGTCAGAAACTGACTACCGATGAGAGGTTAGAGGACAGCTAACATAAAAGGGGAGGGGCCACAGTCTCTAACTGTACAGCAGTGAGGAGGAGCTGTAACAGAGAGTGTTAACGGCTGGAGAGATCAGAACAACCTGATCAACATGCAGAAACAGGAAAGTGAAGAGTTTATCAGCAGCACAAACACTGACAGTAGAGCAGCTTTAACTGTCTGGATCTGTGGTGATTGTGAAAGGTTAAAGGTTACAGACGTACTGCCGCAAGAGGTGATGTTGCAGTGCTGCCAGGTGAGTGGACGCCGTTGCCAGGCACAGTGCAGGTCAGGGAGGGTCTTGTTGTTATGGCGATGGACACATTCGACCTTGCGTGACTGGAAACCGCTCCCGCAGGCCGCCGTGCAACGTCGCCATGGCAACACCCGCCAGTGAACGTCACACATTTCCGACGTGCAGTTCCGCACTGAGGCCGGCCTGAGCATAGAGAGAGAGAGAGAGAGAGAGAGAGAGAGAGAGAGAGAGAGAGAAAGAGAGAGAGAAAGTGAGAGAGAAAGTGAGAGAGAGGACAGAGAAAGAGAGAGAGAGAGAGAGGACAGAGCAAGAGAGAGAGAGAGAGAGAGAGAGAGAGGAGAGACGGTGAGCGAGAAGAGAGAGTAAGAGAGAAAGAGAGAGAGAGAGGACAGAGAGAGAGAGAGAGTGTGAGCGAGAGAAGAGAGTAAGAGAGAAAGTGAGAGAGAGAGAGGAGAGAGAAAGAGAGTGAGAAAGAGAAAGAGAGAGAGAGGGTGAGCGAGAGACGAGAGTAAGAGAGAAAGTGAGAGAGAGAGGAGAGAGAAAGAGAGTGAGAAAGAGAAAGAGAGAGAGAGAGAGAGAGGGTGAGCGAGAGAAGAGAGTAAGAGAGAAAGTGGGAGAGAGAGGAGAGAGAAAGAGAGTGAGAAAGAGAAAGAGAGAGAGAGAGAGAGGGTGAGCGAGAGAAGAGAGTAAGAGAGAAAGTGAGAGAGAGAGGAGAGAGAAAGAGAGTGAGAAAGAGAAAGAGAGAGAGAGAGAGGACAGAGCGAGAGAGAGAGAGGACAGAGCGAGAGAGAGAGAGAGAGGGTGAGCGAGAGAAGAGAGTAAGAGAGAAAGTGAGAGAGAGAGGAGAGAGAGTGAGACAGAGAGAGAGAGGAGAGAGAGACACGGGAGAGAGAGCGAGAGAGGAGAGAGAGACACGGGAGAGAGAGGGAGAGAGAGAGAGAGAGAGAGATTATATTATTATAAATAAAAAGTGTAAAAGTTACAAAAGTGTGTGTCTCTTAATCTTAACACGTGTGAGAAATCTTATTCAGGTTTTCTTTTTTTATGTCTAACATATGAATGAGTTACAATTTTGAATACATTCGATTCCTAGACGCAAAGAAAATAAACAAGATGCTGAATTAACGCCATAACACATAACATTAGACCTTCCCAAAAGCTCACTGTAGTTGGGTATTCATTCATTTTTACTGAATTTCTGAAAAGTTGGTTAAATAAAATCCAAATTTATCAGTGTTTTCAGTGATTATAGTTCTGCTCAAAGATGACATGTTTTCAGAGACAAGAGTCTCATTCACCATGTGCGCCGTATGCACCAGCGGGATATGAACCTTTATGAGCCACGTTCAAAGCCGATGTAAAGTCCACAATATGCGCACACCTCTGACCACCTCACAGCAACTGAGCTCAATCTTTGACTCTCATGCTGCTCACATGGATCACTGAGTGTACTGATGAAGTAAGAATCCGTTTTTTTGTTTAAGCTGAGGGGCAACTTAAGTATTTAACTAGAACTAGTCTGGCTAACAGGTTAAAAGATCATCATTAATATCACAGGCTTGAATTAAAGTACTTACCATATGATTTACTTTGAAACGGCAGTATAAAAGTGTAAAAATGTCACTTGAATGGATTAAAAACTTCAAATATTTGTGTTTCAATCAGACATAGCATCAAACTTAGGCCGAATCCTAAACGGCTCTGTACTCCCTAAATAGTGTTCTAGCTATGGACGTTTAGACGTTCTAGCCTCTACAGCCAAATAGTGCATCATTATCGAGTGTGGATGTTTTTGAATCCCAGATGATTATTTTTTAGCTGTATTTCGCTCTGTTGGGTTGCAGAATCCAGTATTTAAACTCCTATGTAGTGCACTATGTAGGGAGCGGGGAGCCGTTTAAGATTTATTCCCAGCATGACAAGAGGGGCGTCGCTGGATTGGTGCTAAATAAGACTCATAATAAATTGGTGACCAAAACATACTTATAAAGCAAAAGTCTTTGCGAGCAGTTATCATATATTGTTATATGAAAAAAATTCATGAAATGACAGCAAAATACAGTGATGGATGACTGAAAGTTCTCCCCATTCAGAAGTCTAATGATGTCATACTCTAAAAGAGCTACATTTCTTGGCGGAATACTTGCTTATGTTGATAATTATTATTAATAACTTTAATTATTTACTGAAATATTGGATAGTTTATCATTTTATATGTTGGCCGGTGTTTCAAAAAAGCAATAAGCCACTTGAGGCAATGCGTTACTGGGATTCGCTTTGTGCCTAAGAACCCTTCCCCATGATCGCAGTGCGGCATCCCGCAGCTTATTACATTAATGTAGCACTTAAAAGAGTTTTTCTATTGTTACAATGTCAAGCTTGCATACAATAGTAGAAAATTAAATAGTAAAAAATTAGGCACGGTATTGTTCTATATAGGACCCCTGCCTGTACTAAAGAATTCTTGAAGAACCAACTTTTTGTTAGGAGTGTAGAGCAGTTTTGACAGTCCTCTGTCAGCTGCACACAGCTGCAGCCTTAACAGTCCAGAGAGTTCTGAAAGGATGACGGGCCAAATCATACCTGTCCTGCTACATCATCACTTATTCAAGAGCTGTTCTTCACCCTTTTTCACATTTTCTCTCTTTTCTTGCCTTTTAAACCAACTTTTCTACTTCATCACAAACTTTTTTCCCCAACATTTTTGATGTCTTGCTTTTCCACCCAGTATTTATATATATATAATACTGGGTGGAAAAGCATATATATATATATATATAAGCATAATATAATAATATAAGCATACATATATATATATATATATATATATATATATATATATATATATATATATATATATATATATATATATATATATATATATATAATTTTTTTTTTCAAAATATGCAAAAGAAGGTAGATAGAAAACCCAGTAGTGTGATTCTCACTGTGGGGGTATCAATCTCAAGAAGCACGTCGACCTATGCTGACATTTTTATTTGAGAATAATTCCATAAAATTCCCTGCAACAGTGAAATTGTTATCCTCTTGTCATTATAAGCTAAAGCAGAGCAGCTGTATGAGTGAAAGCAGATGCACCGAGCAAATTCGGCCAAAAAAGTCTGTAACTGGGATGGGTGGTTACGGTAGATGTGTAGCAGCGCTTAGTAGAGCAGCTAACCTAGCAGCTTACATCACTACCCTACAAACATTACAGGATTATTAGCTTTCTGAGCGACAAGGCTTTCACACTTGGAGCGCTGTCAGAAAAGTTTGCCGTCTGAAGTACAACAGTTGTGAGAATGTATTTCTACCTGTTAGAGTTATATAGCTTTTAAAGTAAAAATATCTCTTCATTCATTATGACAAAAAAAATTATGAGTTGCAAAAAAGAGCTCTTAAATGTTGGCAAATGTTCCTTTTGATGACAAGACTTTGAAAAATAAAGTGCTGCTCTTTTGTCGTTTATGGTCAGCAGTGCTACGTTTTACCATGTGTTTTGTTATGTGTGATAACATCGGATAGATTTGAATTTGATGACAATGAATTTGATTAATCACTTCATTAAATGACTGCAATGTCTTACAGGCCTGTTCGAGGCAGCCTGTGTTTGTGTGTGAGCTGTAACACACCTCTGTTTGGGGTCGCAGGCAGAGTTGGAGTTGGAGCCGTTCAGATGTCTGCAGGAAACTGTCCGGCTCTGAGTGGACACGGCCGGACCCAGACAGCGGCCAGAACACTGAACAAAACACAGAGCAAAATGAGAAATTTCTGCATAATTAAATGATTAAGATGTAAACAGAGTAATTCAGGCCCCTCCCAGTCTTCCATGTGCTTTTGTTTACTTGCACATGCTTTTTGTTTTGATTCTTCCCTGTCTTGCCCCCTTGTTTCCAGACCCTGCCCTTGATTGTTTTCACCTGTGTTTACCACCTGCGTCTTGTTATCCCGTTATATTTGAAGCCCTGAGTTTTTCCTAGTCCCTTGCTGGTCTTTGTATTGTATTCTCGTGCTGTTTGATGTACCGTTTGAAGTATTCCCGTGTGGTGTTTTGTTTATTCCGGCTCCCGTTGTTTATTTATCCTGTTTTTCTTTCATTATGTCTGTTCCCCATTCCCTACGTGTTGGCTCTGTGACCCTGGACTGTCTTGACCCTGATTTTGGATTTCCATCCATCCATCCATTTTCCAAGCCGCTTCTCCGTCATGGCTCACGGGGGGTGCTGGAGCCTATCCCAGCAGTCTTCGTGCGGAAGGCAGGATACACCCTGGACAGGTCGTGGATTTGCCCATAATAAATCTCGCTTCTCTCATAATTTGCGTCCACCTCCTCATCCCTCCCCAACGTTATGTAGAGAAACCTACTGAGTCAGAATTGTTCACAGTGGTGGTGATTAAACAAAGAATACTTGTGTAGGTTCAGTGGTGGTTTTGGAAGGTAAATAAAGAGACTGTAAAGAGATCTGAGTCTCTGCATCAACTATTTCATACCAACCCACTCTGAATCACTGTTTACTGTGACTATAATCCAACCACTGAAATATACAGGATATTCAGTCGAATTCCCCTTTAATCCACTTTAATTTAGCTTCGGCATTCTTTTTTTTATAAAAGTGATCATCATGCATTTTCTGTTTAATAAGCAGATACAATAAACAGGCCAGGACTGTTAAACAGTTGGAGAAAAGTAGATAAAAATATCTAAAGACATTTTGTTGCCATTGCAATAAAACTGATAATAAATCCCAATGATATAGTTACAGACTACAAACCATCTGTTGATCCGCAGCTCTAGCTCTTCACAGAGCCGCTCTTGTCTAGATATTTTGTCTGCATTGACTACAGTCTGTAATTGTACTAGTGGGACTATAAGGTAAGTGTTTCCAATGAGTGTGACTACCTTATAAATTAGCAACTCAATGTATGATCATACTAAGGAAGTAAATATTATTTATAAAGCATATTTAACATCAACTGTCATTGCTTAAAGTGATGTACAAAAGTTGCGGATAAACAAAAAATACAAGCATGAGAAACAAAAGGAGAAATAAGACAGTATGAAAATGAAAATAACAGAACAAAGAGTTTGTTTACATGTACTCAATAACTTGATTAGAATCGGATTTTTGCAGTTATCTGATCATTCGAATAGCCATGTAAACAGACTCTGATTTCTCAGATCAGATTAAGGTCTAGAAATCTGATAAAGAGGCTGGATTTTAGCTCAGTGATCTGATTTCTCAGTGCTGTGAACTCTTACTCTGATTTCTTTCAGATTTCTCAGTGTGTGCATGCGCAAAACAGACGGCGGTGCCGGAAATCCTGTGACACACTAGATGATATACGTTTATATTTTCAGGAAAGTGGGGCGATGTTTAAATAAAAAAGCTGCGGCATGAAGTTTTACATCACGTTTGCGTTACGTCTTCTTACTGTCTGACTCATGTAGACCTGGAGTTTCCCCATTATCTGATTACCCAAGTGCATATAAACGCTTTGATCAGATTACTGACCAAATCTGATTCCCTGTAGTTATCAGATTACTAAGCACACTCAATGTTTGATCAATAAAATAGTAACTGATTATTCCTGTTGAATGATGTAAATATTATAATTTATCATACAACTTGCTTCTATTGTACATATTTGTACATTTGATTGCGGTCAGTCAGTTTACCTGTCCCCATGACCCGGTGACCCACTCAGCACAGGCGTCTGATACACACTCCTCGCTGTCCTCTGGTCTAGGGGTCCCCTCACAATCTGAGTTGGGCAAAACCCGCATGCTCCCACTGGCTTCCAGACGCTGACAGGAAACCTGCCTCTGCTGGACACCTCGGCCACATGATGAGGAGCATTTAGACCAGACGGTGGACACCCAGCTGGAGAATGATTCAATTTAGACTGTTTAGACTCAGACACAAGTAAAAGTTTAGCATTTAAACCACGCTGGATCTCAAACTCTGTTCAGTTGTGATGTTTTCGCTTTTCTAACAAACTTAACTCAGAAGAGCCTGATGGTTAACAGTCTCGTGGGAGCACATCTGATCTCTAAACAACAACATACGTCTGCGGACAATGTGTTAATGTTTTGGTGTTGGTTTGTGGCAGAATCCATAGAAAACACCTCCTCTAATCCCTTATTTTCCCTCTTTTAACGTCGAAAGTACAATTGGTAACAGAAGCCAAACAAACTAGCAAGTGAAACAGTTTAACTAACTGTTTTTTGTAAGAGGTAATGTAGTTTAGTTAGTCAGGACAAAGAGGCTGTGCTCATAAAACAGATGGTTCTAAAATCTACTAGAATCTCTAATAGAATTTCTAATAGAATTAGTATCCTAAATGAATTTCTAATAAAATTAGCATCCAGTGTAAAGTTCTAATAAAAATGATATAAACGTTATAAATGAAGTTATGATAAAATTCATATTCAGATTAAATTAAAGTGATAATAAAATAAGATTTAGATTAAAGTTATAATAAAAATTTAATATCCAGAAAGAAATCAATATCTAGACTGGATTTCTAATAAAGTTAATATCCAGTATGAAGTTCTACGAAAATTAATAGTGTAAATGAATTTAAGTTATGATAAAATGACCATCCAGATTCAAATTTGAATACAATTTATATCCCGTCTGAAGTTCTAAAAGTCAATATCATGAATGAAGCTACGATAATATTAATATTTAGACTGCAGTTATAATAAAATGAATAACCAGAATTAAATTCAGGTAAAAGCAATGTCTAGAATGTAGTTCTTGGAAGTTAATATCCAGTATGAAGTTCTATTAAAGTTCATATCCTGAATAAAATTCTGAAAAAAGAATGATCAGATTAAAGTTTTAATAATATTAGTATCCAGAATGAATCTCTAATAATTCTAGAATTTTTACAGCTTTGTAATGAATAGAAAGCTGTAACTAACATTGTGTTAGAATTAATATATACATCTACCTTCAATGAAATTGGTTTAATGAATTTGCTTCAACTTTATATGGTACTGTACACAAGTGTATATCAACACTGTTTTATTCCGATAAAAAACCCAAATTTCATAACTGAGCAACACTACGTTAAAATCCTGTAGCGACAAACGGATTAAACAGCTCTTAAGGCAGTAACAGCCCTCTCATCAGATTCCTTCCTTCCTTTTATGAAGAAGGAAAATCTATTTTGGGCAAAAATAGTTCCCATCTTTTCCGCCGGTGACATCCAGACGGAGCCGTGCTGTCCTGCTGCAGCTCGGTTTGTGTTCGAGTGTGTTTGGTGTTTGAGAGGCAGGTCGTCAGGCTGAGGAGGAGCGTGGCAGGGTCGTAACAAAGACGGGCTTTGTGCGAGGATTCCCCCCCATAACAGCCCGGAGCTGACGCTAAGCACTTTCACAGATCCGTATGATTCATGCACTAAGCCTCACCGCATGGCAATAATCAGGTGATGTTTTTGGCATGAATATCCATCCGTACACACAAGAAGGAAAAGCTCAGTCAAGCTGCACTATCAGTCTCCTGCTTCTTTAAAGATTCAGTATTTAAACCCAGATGCTGCAAACAGCACAGCTCTGACAGCCTGTCAAACAGAGGAGCACATTCTGTATCACAGATACAGCTAAGCTGTCTCAGTAAGTGACTGAGCAACAATCTGATTAATATTATCAGATAATAATATTTAACTTTGCACCTAAAGTCAGCATTCAGATTGTTAAATGCTTAGAAGGCCTGGTTACCACTGGCATACTATTATTTATTTTTATATCATGTTACTTACTGAAATTCGAGTTAAACTGTTGGTTCCTGCCACGTTTGTGTTTGTGAGAAAAAGTGAAGATACTTTATTATGATTGGAATTTAATGAAATGTTAATCATGTATTTCTTGACATTGAAACAGAACAATCCAGACTCAAACCTTGATTTACAGAATGCAGCTCAAATTGAGGTGTATCTAGAAATGTTGATACTTTCTAGTAGACTGATTATGCTGACAATGTAAGATTTTACACTGTTTTTATAATGTAAGTTATTATTTTGACATTTTAAGTCATTATTTTACTTTATGTTTCAAGTCCAAATATCAAGAAAAGTCAAACATGTTACATCATAAATCACAAGTTGGAGAAACTGCTGCTCTGAACTTTTTTTTCCAATCTCGCAGAAATAAGCTCCCAAGCAAAATTTACTTTAACTTGCCTGAAGGTTTAGCCCCACATCAGTGCAAGCTGTCTGATATTAGTGCCTGTTTGAGTACAACCCCCATTTCCAAAAAAGTTGGGACGCTGAGCAGAATGTGCAGAAATAAGAATAGAAGGTAACAATGTGCAAATCATGTAATCCAAATTTTGAAGGAAAATACTACAGAAAACATTAAACGTTGAAACTGAGAAACTTGAAAATTGAAAAATATGAACCCGCTTTGAATTTGACGCCAACAACATGTTTCAAAAAGGTTGGAACGGATGCATGTTTACCACTGTGTTTCATTACCTCTTCTTTTAACAACACTCTGTAAGCATTTGGGAACTAAGGAGACATAGCTGTAGTTTTGATATGATTTGAGTCTCTTTTGTTGTATTTTTCATTTCATAACATGCCAAATGTTATCAGTGGTGACAGGTCTGGATTGCAAGCAGGCCAGTTTAGCACCTGGACTCTTTTACTACAGAGCCATACTGTTGTAATACATGAAGAATGTTGTTTGGCACCATTTTCCTTAAATAATCAAGGCCTTCCCTGAAAAAGACGTCATTTGGATGGCAGCATATGTTGCCAAAATATCATTATCATTATTATCATATCATCAGTATATATCATTCATCATTAATGATGCCTTCACAGATGTGCCAGCCACCCATGCCATGTGCACTAACGCACCCCTATACCATCACGAATACCTGGCTTTTGAACTGTTCACTGATAACAAGCTGAGTGGTCTTTAGCCTGGAGGACACAGCGTCCATGATTTCTAAAAAGAATTCAAATATTGATTTGTTGGACCGCAGGACACTTTTCCACTTCACCTCAGTCCATTTCAAATAAGCTCAGGCCCAAAGAAGATGGCAGTATTTTTAGATCTTCTTCATGTACAGTTTCTTCTTTATGTTTTAGAGTTTTAACTTGCATTTGTGGATGCGGTGATGAACTGAGCCCAGGCAGTGATTTCTACTAGATAATCCTGTCTGGTTTTAATGCAGTGCCACCTGAGGACCCAAAGATCTTGGCTAGCCAATGCTGGTTATCAGTCTTGTCCCTTGCCTAAAGATGAGATGCTCCAAGATGCTCTTTCATACCCAATCATGTTTCTGACCTGTTTTTTAGCATTACATTATTATTAATATTATGTTTGTAATATTTTCAATCAAATATAGGGTTTTAATGATTTGCACATGACTGCATTTTGTTTTTATTTACATTTTGCTCAGCATTCCAACTGTTTTGGAAATGGGGTTGTAAATCTACCATTTTGAAATCTCTCTAATTTACCAGAGAAGGAAAAACATTCCTATTTTAATGCACCTTATGTTAATCAGATTTTACTCCAAATAAATTTGAAGCATTTCTATTGACTGTCATGTGTGAAGGACAGCTGGTACTTTCAAAAGGTTGATGCAGCAGCCATTCATCTATGTCATTACTATTTAAATAACATATTAATAGAATGGCAAATGAGAGCAATAACTGTGGACGTCTACGGATTATTGGAGGTTCTCTTAAAGCTGAGCCATTTCTGCTTTAGTACAGCTGAAGCTCATACAGTGCTCTGATACAGAGGAGCTGTGACATGAAGAGAGGCGAGAATTTCCTGCAGCGTCTTGCTGGACTCATTCGGCCTGATTCATGGCCTCTAGAAGCGTCTGTACATCCTGCGTAGAGAGACTGATGTTAGGAGGTGGGTGACAGATGTTTTTTTTTAATGGCAAATGGCAGCTTGGCCCTGAATCGCAACCGGGTGCTCAGGAGCATCGCTGCACCAAGCTTAGGGCGGGATTTAGTTCACTTTCACTGATTTCAAAGCTTGAGATCGATAAAGTGAACCGTTATCTGTGAAGAATTTGTTGAAGACAGAAAATGTAAGCCTGTGTGATGGCAAGAACACTGACGTGCTTGTAGCAGCAAACACAAATGGATAATTTAATGATAATTTTGATAACTAAAAATATCCGGCAAAAGTCTCATTTGGTGAAAAATCAAACAGTACTTTACTTACATACTGCTGTACTGACTGACTGACCGTTTGCTGAAAATCTGATCAGTTCTTAACTGTTAAACTGTTAAGGCAGATAAATCAGAAGAGATGTTAAATGGGATGAATTTTGCATTTAAATAACATCAGTCAGGCTTCATAACAACCAGGTCTGACAGTTAAATAACATCAGTCAGGCTTCATAACAACCAGGTCTGACAGTTAAATAACATCAGTCAGGCTTCATAACAACCAGGTCTGACAGTTAAATATGTGGAGTGATTTTAATCCAGTATGAATCTGCAGTGTGTGTAGTTTTACAGTCTGACGGTAATAATTGTGGAGTGATTTTAATCCAGTATGAATCTGCAGTGTGTGTAGTTTTACAGTCTGACGGTAATAATTGTGGAGTGATTTTAATCCAGTATGAATCTGCAGTGTGTGTAGTTTTACAGTCTGATGGTAATAATTGTGGAGTGATTTTAATCCAGTATGAATCTGCACCGTGTAGATTTACAGTCTGACTGTAATAATTGTGGAGTGATTTTAATCCAGTATGAATCTGCAGTGTGTAGTTTTACAGTCTGACTGTAATAATTGTGGAGTGATTTTAATCCAGTATGAATCTGCAGTGTGTGTAGTTTTACAGTCTGACTGTAATAATTGTGGAGTGATTTTAATCCAGTATGAATCTGCAGTGTGTGTAGTTTTACAGTCTGACTGTAATAATTGTGGAGTGATTTTAATCCAGTATGAATCTGCAGCGTGTACTTTTACGGTCTGTAATAATTTTGGAGCCGATGGTCATCTGTAACAGCATCTGCCAGTTGTGTTCCACCTCACACTAATGGAATAATGAAAACTGCTAGACGCCCACATTACACTAAACAGCCTCCTTCAGGAAAATGTAATCATTTCTAAATTAATCTAGAACTGAGAGCCAGGCAGTAGGTTTTATAGTGTGGAGTTTACCTGGGGGGGCAGTGGTGGAGGTTGCATGGCTGTGGGCGGGACACCGGTCTGGGACGATTGTGGCAGGAGGACAGGTGTGTTTCCTGACCATCAGCACCAACACACTGAGTCTTTCTGACCTGAGAGCCTCTGTTTCCACAGCTCGCACTACACAAACTCCACTCACCTAAACGCCACTCAAACTCTGCACACAGAACATCGACACACTGTTCAGTACTAACACACAGTGAGTAAACCTATACACACACCATCTTTCCTTTATTACATTTACAGTCAAAATGGTCCTTAAGCTATTTAGATATTTCTGAGAAGATTATATATAATATATAATATAGATATAATTATAATTCACTTGCATAAGGAGGAGAAACCCAAAGCTAAATAAATGAAAAAGAGTTGAAAACTCTTCATTGACAGCTGCACAGAAAATGAGCCTCCTAACAACCACCTGGAAGACCTGGTAGACACCAAAACTGCCCCCATCACATAAACAGCACTTAAAGCGTTCGTCTTTGAGAGAGAGGAGGAAATCAAGCTGCTTCAGATCTGAAAACATCCACAGGTGTTTCTCTCCATCCTTCCACTGTGAGAAGACGACTCAGCACTATGGGTCTGAAAGGATGTGTAGCTGTTAAGAAGAACCTCGCTGAGAAAAAGAGACGGACACATCAAACAAAGAAGGTGAATAATGGACTGACCACCCCATTCTTTGAGGAACTGAAAGTGAGTCTCCTGAAAAGAATGGAAGCTGGAATAAAGCTAAAGAGTGACTCACTGAACATTGAAAGAAATGTAATATTATATTTTGTTGTTAAATAAATAAATTGTACTTAATGGCTGTTTTGACTGGAAATGAAGGCTCTCTGACTTTTGCACAGTGCTGTACACAATAATTATATTAGCTGTTTGTACAATAGGATTTCCTATGATCGGTCAATTCTCAGTGATGATTTACCTGCTCACTTCATGTTGTTTTATACAGTCCTACTTAAAAATATTATATTTTTATTTTGCTTATGTTAACTTCAATGTCATCAGAGATCGGAACCGCTGGCATTAGCTGTAGAGAACGAGACAGCAGCGTGTAGACCATATACTTCAAGATCAAATTTTTGATCATTGTACGATCCAGTGTTTGGACCTACCTGACTGAATGGTAGTTTTCATAATCTTTAAGAAGGTTTGATCAAAATGCTGGTGCTCAAGTGGGTCAACAGTATGCAAAGCTGCATCAAGAAAAAGAGGTGCTAATTTAAAGAGTCTACCATAAAATATTGTTCTATTTAGTGACATCACAACCACAATTTGATTGGATAATTCCACACAATGTGTGCTATGGAGCATGGATGTGACATCACAACCCAGATGAGTTCAAAACGAACTGTATGGACCTGGACCATTTGAATATCCTTTAACACCTGCAAATCCACCCTCCCTGACCTTGTGAAAGAGCCCGAATCCAGGCAGAGATGAGCTGGTCATTGGTGTTTGTTTGGCACCCGTATCGTCCTTCAAACCTGCCGGTCAGCGTGTTGATCTCCAGGACGCGGCCGCTGACCAGCATGCGGTAGTGCAGCCCTGCTGCCTGCTTCAGGGTTTGGTTCTGAAATGTCCACTTAATAGGCCTCCTATGACTTGGGACGACAGGACAGCCTGCAGGAAAAAGAGGAGACCGGGGGTTGGAGGAGGGTCCCAGAAACTGGACAGTTTTCTTTGATGGTCTGCTGTACTTGTTTTGTAGACACTCAAATTCGTCTAAACAGACGTTAACCTCAATATGCCAACGTTGTTTTGCTGAGGGACAGGTTATGTGCACCAGGCACGCTTGATATTGTCCAAAAATGATTTTAAAAAGTTTCTAAAGGAGCGCTGTTCAATTTCTCAGTGCATCACAGCAGTCAGTCTTTTAGATAAACTGAGAAATGTTAAAAGTCTGTTACACCAGCTAACATGACGGTCGTATCTTTCAGCTCCACAACAGTGAATTTGTTAAGGGGCAGTTTGATTGATGCCAACCATGATAAATGAAGTTGAACGTTTTATTTCAATTTAAATAAGTAGGGTGTAAAAATGAGTGTAAGCCTTAAAGTTGTCAGCTTTTATCAGCATCAGCAAGGGTTGCTAAGTGGTGCTGTCTGGTGTACTGTATTCAGTTTGGACTGAGGAGTAAACTAGGAAAAACACCACTATAATAATGCTAATTTAATAATAATAACAATAATAACAGTAATAATAATAATGCTAGCTCCTCTATGGTATTCTAGTAGTATGTTACTGCTTAGCTAACAGCCATTATATTAACTTTACAATAAACGATGTTTATTGTAAAAACGACATGAGTTTTTGGTTTGTGGTTTGTGGTTGGTTAGTGTAGTGGGTAACACCTCTGCCTTCTACGCTGTAGACTGGGGATCAATCCCCCACCTGGGTAACCACCCTACACTATACCAATAAGGGTCCTTGGGCAAGACTCCCAACACCACCTTGGCCTCCCTGTGTAAAATGCTCAAATTGTAAGTCGCTCTGGATAAGAGTGTCAGCCAAAATGCCATAAATGTACATGTAAATAAACATCAACATGTGACACTTATAAAAGACATTCCACGTTTTATCTGAAGCTTGTTCTAAACATATTAACATATATTTTGCTTTATATGTATCAGTTTTATAGTGAACTCAGTAATTGTATTGGTCAAGCAACAACCAATACTGTGTCACATATCCCTCAGTCTCAGGGGTCTCTAGGGCGGACCACATTATTCTCAGCCCTAATATAATTAGTTTAGGCTTTTAGTCTAGTTCGATGTGAGGTATTGCTTCTTGTTCAAGAGGTACTGAGTGGTCTTTCCTTATTTATTGTGATTTTCTGGTTTTTGCTTGTTAATTTGACGTCTGCCCTTTTTGTCTTTGCCCTTTGGACTGTTCGTCTTCTTATTTTGTCTTTTTGTGTTTCTTGTCTTTACTGGATTTGACCTTTGCCGGTTTTTTGAATCAGGATTATGACTCAAACATTAAAGCCTTACTCTCTTTTTTAAACCAAAAGCATCCGAGTTATTCTGCCACATTACAGAATATCTCGGCTAGCATGCAGACAGCAGATCCGGAGGCTTTTCAGAAAGTTCTTGCTGAGCAGGGTCATTTGCTTGGTCGTCACCAGCAAGTATTAACTGGGGTATCCACTTGAGTCTCTAGCTCAACAACAGTCAGTCAAATTTCCTTTCCATAAAAAAAGCACATATAACAATATCCATCCATCCATCCATCCATCCATTTTCCAAGCCGCTTCTCCATCAGGGTCACGGGGGGGTGCTGGAGCCTATCCCAGCAGTCTTCGGGCAAATGGCAGGATACACCTTGGACAGGTTGCCAGTCCATCGCAGGGCAGACAGACAGACACTCACACTTTAGCATGTCCAATCAGCCTGACTGCATGTCTTTGGACGGAAACCGGAGAACCCGGAGGAAACCCACGCAGACATGGGGAGAACATGCAAACTCCACACAGAGAGGACCCCGGACACCCGGCAGGGGAATCGAACCCAGGCCCTCCTCGCTGTGAGGCGACAGCGCTACCCACCACGCCACCGTGCCACCCACATACAACAATATTATCTCTTAAAATTCAAATCCTGATAAAATATCACCTCTTTACAAACATTTGTATGGTATGAATTCAAGGTTTAGAATCTGAGCTTTGCACACAATTTCTCCACTTGTGTGAAAGAACTATTAGTAAGAAAGGACTAAAATAAACCAAGCTTTTGTTATCGCGAGTAACTACAGCTTCTACACTACACAAATGATAATCTGAAATAACCTTAAATGTACTCTAAACATCTCATTTTTCATGCAATGTGTGTGGGAATATTATATGATTTTTTTTACTTGTTTTAAGTATTTTTATTAAGTAAAATCATCTCATTGTAGTGGCAGATCATTTTTCTGAAGTTTAAAGCATTTTTCTTAAATAAAATGCAAACATAGTGAGACTATTTTTCTTAATAATAAAGCTTGCACAAATCTCAAAATGAGAAATATGAGATTTTTAGACTAGACGTAACCCCTTACATGGCCAAGGCCCACCAGAAGGCCCAAGTTCTATTACACACTTCTTAGGGGTTATGATTATTGTACATGTCAAGATCCCATTTTTTGCAGTGTAAATGTAAACATTTTCCCCTGACATTCACTCTAACCTGCTGAATTAGCAAAGAATTACAAAAAATCTAGTTATTTTACAATCTGATTTTCCTATCTTCCTATCAGTTGGAGGACTGCTTAAGAGCAGAGCAGCCTTCTTAGTCTCAGTGCAGTCATAATAACAGCACACTGTACTGCACTCTGAGACATTAACAGCTGACAGTGCTTTACCTATTCTCAGAACATCCCCTGGTGTGACGGTGATGACGGTGCCGGTCCGAGAAGCCATCACCACTCGTTTCCTGTTCCCCTCCTTCTGCTCTGAAGATGTTGTGAGCGCTGGATGGTACAGATTAAATATAATGTCATCATACTTTCCAAATATACCAAACATATTAGTGTGACAATAATATTAATATATACTGTTAGATATGAAGCTTCTGTGCAGGTACATTTTCCCATTCATCAAGGTATAAACAACGAAAATGTTCCCTCAAAGGTACAACAGTGGTTTAAGGTCCAACTGTGTACCTTAAATACGTTTTTCCAGGTGAAAAGCACAAATTTGTACCTTTTCATAACCTAATGTTTTAAAACAGAACAATAAAATGAAAAGCCTGTAGACGAGGCGTGGTGTGTGGAGTCAATAGAACTTCTCTGACAAAAGATACTGAAATGTACCCTTGAGGGAACCACCCCAGGGGTACTGACCCAGCACCAGTTTAGTACCTTTCTTTCTGCAAGTGTACTAACATTATCGGCCGCTACAGCATAGAAGGCATTTCCCAATTGAAGGACTCTTCGTATACAGCCTAGAAATGCAGTTCTGAGTGATTTCAAGGATACAACAGATGTATCCTTTCAGGCCTTCAGATACCCACAGTTCTCTCTGGGTAAACAATAGCAAAAATGGAGGGAAATGAAGTTGGAGCAGGGCTTCATACCCTGGAATTCGTCTTTGTTACCTTACAAAGTGCTGCCTTTTTTTAGAAGTATTTGTATCTAATTTATCATATTACATTACATCTCATTTCCATGAAGAAATAAAAAAGCAACAAACACAATGCAATGGACTCGCTTGTGCAAGAGGCGGGACCTTTCTGGTGACATCATCATGCAGCCTCGTTAGGATTGTTCCACTGGAGTGACCAATGGGCTACTAAGGAGAAGTCTTCATAGGACAGTACTACCGAGGACCTGCCCTTCCTCGGCTGCAGCCTAGGCTTTGGAACGCAGCTATAGACAGTATATCTCTCAGTGCCCATTGACAAGCCTACGAAGCACACATCATTCCACCATGATCAGGTGCATTCATCTCAAGATACACATCTCTCCCTGCATCTGTCCATCTTTCCATTTTCTTGCAACATTTAGACGTAAACGCTGAAGGACCAGTACATAAAAAAAACCCATCAAATAACAGGGCTGTATGTAAACTTTCTGAGCAGGTAGCACTGGTGCTAGAAAAGTTACAAGTGTTGAAGCAAGAATGAAAGTATTGCTGCACTGACATTAAATCATATTACATAACAGACTAATGATGAATGAAAAGCTCTGGAAGGTAATTTAAAACATCTTCTACACTTCTACAAAAAAGATGGTTCCTCAAGGGTTCTTCATTGAAGCCGACAGTTCTGTTTAGAACCATGGGTGCGGTGTATCTTCAGACTGACAGACCTTTTTTAAGATTTAAAGAGTTTTGCTACTGTTGCAAAGTCAAGATTGTAACCCTTTTAGGTGCTGTATAGAACCATTTTCAAAAAGGTTATACATAGAACCATATAGAACACATTCTCCATCAGTCTGAAGAACATCTCACCATGCAAAGACCCATTTAAGCATGCAAATGGTTCTCTATGGAACTCAAGGTTTTAAAGATAACCATTTCCTTTATTAAAGGGTCCATGAAAGACCTGTGTAGAACTGATGACCAGTGTCCTGCTAGATTTCTAGCATTGTAGAAATGGAAACTGCCGCTCAGTCAGCTCATCCAAGACATCAGCACTCATAAACAAGTCACAGTGGTGGGTAATGCATGACTTTTACCAGAAATGACCCCAGTTTTTCGCTCCAGCCGCTAATTTATAAACCATGCCGAGGTGGATCCCTTCCATAACATCTTTTATTCTTATTCATCAGTTTAGATTGATCGTACCACCCCTGCAGGTCTCAGGCAAGCCAGCTTTAACTGTGCCTTGACTGTACACGCATAATATTTCTCAGCATTATGTGTCTTACTATTTCCAGCATCAATCTCTTCACAAATCTGGCTCACGCCGGAGGAAAGGCAAGCAAGCCTGCGGAACAATGGCTCATTTACTACTAATGTTACAATGTTTAACTGTTAGTCCCTTTTAGCAGCTTTTTAATATGAAGGAAGCTGCAGCTGCCTGTTTTACCTCCGTCTTTGTGGAGAGGTGTGAATTGCTCACTAGCAGCTCAACACTGAGTCACAGCATTTCACACACAGAGAGACAACAGTGTCCTCGTTAATCTCATGGCAGAGTTACGGGGAAAATATTTTATTTGACTATATTAATTTAAAATTAATTTAAAATCCAGTTATGAGGGGGCCTGCAGATAGAGGCGACATTTTCACATGAATCATTCAAGTCATTCTGCATTTGGAGTGGGAATTCAGGTGGGTACATTTTAAAAAATCTTTCTTTCATCCCCATCATATTGTGACATGGAGCGAGGAGGTGCTGAGTCAAGCGAGGCAAATCCAGGGTCAGGGTCGGAACAGTCCAGGGTCACACAACCAATACGGAGATATTGCGAGACAGACATGACGAACGAAACAGAGAACCTCAAACAAGAATGAAACACCACATCAAACACAATCAAACAGTACATCCAACAGCAAAGATCAACCCAGACCAAGGCAAACACAGGGCTATTATACACGAGGGCTAACAAGGGATCACAAGACACAGGTGGAAACACAGGTGGGGAAATGAGGGGTGGAGTAACCAAACAAGGGGGCAGGACAGAAAAACCAAAACAAATGCACATGGAAGACCAAGAAGTAAACACGTGCACATGGACAGGACAAAGGTAAACACAAGCACATGAGGAGACTGGGAGGGGCCAATCATGACACATATATGCAGAAATGAGAGCTTAATTCAAAACATATTTTACAGTCACTGGTGTTCTATTAGACATGTGTATAACCTCAGAATAGCTCAGCCAGTTTGCATTGAAGTCCCTGTAGTTACTAAACGTCTCAGTATGTAATAAGCCAGAGATTCTTAGGGGTTATGATTATTATGCATGCCAAGATTCCATTTTTTGCAGTGTCAGTGTAAACACAGTGACTCTGACTCCAGTGAAATTCTGGTTAAAACTGAGGATTTTGGAATCTGACTTAGTCATTGGTGGTCAGGCGACCTTGTGCAACTATTTAAAATCAGTAATAAAAATGATACTTGAAATTATTTTGATAAAATCTAATTACCCAGCCATTAAAGCACATAATGCCGTTGACACGTAGAAATTATGAGCTGCCTGATAAACAAAATTATTAACAAATTTATCAAATAAATTACTAATAAATTAATGAAATATAATGAGCGAGTGTGACTCGCCTTCTCATCCCTTGAGATGCTTCCTTTCTGATGAGCCTCGACCCAAAGAAGCAGATTAATAAAGCTGAAAATACTGTGTTAAAATGTAACATAAGAGTCCTGATAACAGCAGTGACCAAAATCTCTGTAAAAATAAAATGTTAAATGTATAACATAGTATAACATTAATGATATATGAAGTAAATTTTACAGTCTGTTTTATACAAATTCCCAAGTGAAACCTCTTAGAAATATTGTTTTATATTAAAAATCATTTCACAAATGATGAATATTGGTTTTGTGACAAGGTGTTTTATGCATGCAGAGCGATTCATAAGGGAAAAGAAAAGCATTACTTAGTCTTGGGTCAAATGTGTAAAGTACATAACAACTTGCGGAGCTGTGACTAATATCTTCAGCATCTTTTTAAGCCCTGAAACCTTTGTGACATGTTTTCCCACTACAAATGAAGAGAGACCCATTCACCCCAGGTCCATATGGTCCATCTACACAAACTAAGCTGTAAAAATAGTCTAACTTTTAATTATTCATGCTTGTGATGTCACTACTGTGATATCACCCCTCTACCCCCCCATAATCTTCATGTTACTAGTTACTAGTGTGACGGGGTGGAGTGAGCGGGGAGCATCAACTCTGCACTCACTGAAACTCACCTGTCACATGGATGATGCTGGAAGACACTGCTTTGCCAATGGGATTCGCTGCCATGCAGGTGTAGGTGCCGTCGTCCTGCAGCGTTAGGTTCTGGAGCAGCAGGGAGGCGTTCGGGAGCGGGACGGCCCCAGAGCTCAGAGAACCCTCCAACCGGTGCCAGCTCACTGATGGCTGAGGAACACCTGATCACACAACACAGACAAATCACTCTCAGTCAGTCAGACCGCAGTGCAGGTAAAAATTGGACCTTAATAATTCGATTCTTTTAGAAATGAATTCAATTCATCATCAAATTGATTCAATGCGATTTGATTGTTTTGGCACAAGTCAAAATGATACTGAATAATGACCGAATGATGACACAAATATGACTTAAGGAACTATTTACATAGTCGTGAAATATAAACATACAAACAATAAGCCAACCTTTTTGTCTTTATTTTTAGGTTTAAATGTGCTTTGAATTTAATTTTGGCCAAAAATTGAATGGAAAATTGGCCACATATTTTACTGAATATTGTAGTAATGAATTCTAACATTCCAAAAATTATACGGTTCCAACTTTAGAGCAAGACATAGAACATTCTTACACCACCTGCCTGCATTCAATGATCCAGTTATTCGAAGCTTAGTTTACTTTCTAATCAAGTCAAGAGGCTTTTATTGTCATTCCATGTATGTACAAGTACACAGTGGAGTGAAATTACGTTCCTCCAGGAACATCGCGGTGCAACAAGGAACAAAGAGTACAAAGTGCAAACGTGCAGAAATAGTGTGCAAACAAAAATTAAACTAGAAACAATAAATAAACACGTTAAATTAAACAGACATTAGACACAGTAAACAGACAGGACAGTGCAGCACTGACACAGCACTCATTCTGGACATGAGGTCGTGGAATAAGGTGCAAAGATTTTAAACATGCTGTGATCTGTGAGTCACTCAGTCAGATGACAGACAAACACAGCAGTTACGGAGGTAGAAAAACCAGAGTAAACAGTGTAAACACAGTGTAGCAGCAATGATCCAGATAGTGCCAGTAGAGCATCAAAGGAGGAGAGTGTGTGTGTGTGTGTGTGAGGGGGGGCTTTCAGAACAGTCCTTGTGGGTTTAAGAACCTGATTGCTTGTGGAACAAAGCTGTTCCAGAGTCTGGCAGTGGTGGCACGGATGCTCCAGTTCCTTCTACCAGATGGCAGCATTGAAAAAAGTCAGTGTGAGGGACGGATGGGGTCGTCCACAATGCTGGTGGCTTTGCGGATGCAGTGTATGGTGTGGATGTCCACGATGGAGGAGAGAGAGACCCAAATGTTCTTCTCAGCTGTCCTCACTATACGCTGTACAGTCTTGCGGTCTGAGGCGGTGCAATTCCCAAACCAGGCGATGATGCAGCTGCTCAGGCTGCTCTCCACAGTCCCCCAGTAGAACATGGTGAGGATGGGAGGCAGGAGATGATCCTTCTTCAGTCTCTGCAGGTAGTAGAGGCACTGCTGGGCTCTCTTGAATATGGAGTTGGAGAATATGGTGTTGAGGGAACAGGTGAGGTTCTCTGTGATGTGGACACTGAAGAACTTGGTGCTCCTGACGATTTCCACAGCAGAGCCAGTGATGTTAAGTGGAGGGTGGACACCTCACACTTTTTGGAAGTCATTAGTTTTGTCCACATTCAGAGACAGGTTGTTGGCTCCGCACCAGTCCGTTAGCCGCTACACCTCCTCTCTGTACGCTGACTCGTCATTCTCGCTGATCAGACCCACTACAGTCATGTCATCAGCGAACTTGATATGGTTTGAGCTGTACTTTGCAGTACAGTCATGAGTCAGCAGAAAAAACAGCAGTGGACTGAGCACACAGGCCTGAGGGGCACCGGTGCTCAGTGTGGTGGTGCTGGAGGTGTTATTACCTATTCTGACAAGCTGAGGTCTCTCAGTCAGGAAATCCTGGACCCAGTTACAGAAGGAGGCATTCAGGCCCAGCAGGCTCAGTTTTCCAATAAGCTGCTGAGGAATGATGGTGTTGAATGCTGAACCGAAGTCTATGAACAGCTTTCATGACATAGGTGTCTTTATTGTCCAGGTGGGTGAGAGCCAGGTGGAGTGTGGTGGAGATGGCGTCGTCTGTTGAGTGGTTGGGGCGATACGCAAATTGCAATGGGTCCAGTGAATGAGGAAGCTGGTCTTTAATGTGCCTCATGACAAGCCTCTCGAAGCACTTCATAAGCGCAACGAGACTGTAGTCATTCTGGCAGGACACTGGAGACTTCCTCGGCACAAAAATGATGATGGTGGACAGCTGTGGACAGACACAGTAACTGTTCACTTGGAGAAGGTGTGGTTTTCCTCGCTGTGGTGCCGTTCTGTGCTTCAAACCGAGCATAGAAGTTATTAAGCGCATCTGGAAGGGAGGCATCACTGTCACAAGCAGGTGGACGTGACTTGTAGGTGGCGATGGCCTGGACGCCCTGCCACATGCGCCGTGTCTCGGCAGTGTTTTGAAAATTATCATGGATTTTATTTGAGTAGGCACGCTTAGCCTCTCTGATGGCTCAGGAAAGCTTGGCTCTTGCTATCCAGAGGCTTGCTTTGTCCCTTGACTTGAAAGCCTTGTTGCAGGTTCTCAGCAGCATGCATACCTCTGCAGTCATCTGTGGTTTCTGGTTGGGTTGAGTTATGACGGGTTTGGGGAAAGTAACATCATCAATGCACTTGCAGATGTAGCCACTCATTGATTCTGTATACTCCTCCACGTTGATGGAGTCACCGGAGCTTGCTTTATGGGCTACTGTAAGATGCGAACCTTCAGAGGTAGAAGGTTCAAAACCTTCAATTCACTTTGACTCACCTAAATCACTAAATTTCACTTTACAGCCCTATTAGAAAAAGAGCATGATGAAAATCTACTGTTTTTATCTGTAATGCCACTAAAGTTGAAATGAATTTCATTGAATTAAACTGAATCAAGTGAATCAAGGTGAACCGAACTGACCTGAATACAAGTGAATCAAGCTGAACTGAACTGAATCAAAACAAATCAAACTAAATCAAACTGAATTGAACGAAATTGCATGTGGAGCCTCTTCGCGGGGGTCAGAATGTGGAAAAACAGAGCTCATTTAGAACCAGCAGTCGCCACAACCGTTAACCATCAGCTGGTGAGAGTCAAACATCAACTTCAAGGCTTATCGTCATTTAGGAAAATGTAGAAAATGGTGATTGGTAGGGCACACTAGCAAGAGGCCGGCAGACTGCCACAAATTACTGGTACAAATGGGTATAATGAATGCAAATTGCCTCGCTCCAGCATGCACCCCCGGGACACTCCTGTCTGCTGTAATGAGTAGCACATGGCCAGCAGTCTGTGCTTTATGGGCTACTATTTTACAACAGGGAGACATTAGGACTGACATATTGCTGAGTTGCAGTGGATACAGACCTGGAGAGGGGTAAAAAAAAAGCGGGCAGGCGCATTGAAGCTGGAATAAAGATGTGAGGCTGGGCGACCAAACAGGTAAGCCATTAACACACACGTAAAACTTCAGCACACTCAAGTCACTGAAGTCACAATTCAGTTTAGAGATGGCATTAAAATTGATATGTTTCATCTCACACCAAAAGGAGGTGCTATTGTAACATTTACAATACATTTCAATCCAAAACATTTTATGGTATTACATATGAATTGTAATAAAAAATCCCATTTAACACAATAAAAGCTGTGCTAATGGTGCAAAATGGTGAATTTATTATAACAGGAATTTCTTCTGTGTGTAAAGCTCACTCACAACATGGCTTTTATTTTGGAACCAGAATCTTTATATAGGCAGTACCAGTCAAAAGGCATATACTCTCAGAAAGAAAGGTAGTACACTGTCACTAGGGCAGTGCCCCTCTTGTCACTGGGCTGGTACCCTCAAGGGTACATCTCAGTACCTTTAGGCAGGGAACATTATGGTACCCTAATCCATTGAAAGGCTTTTTATTTTATTGTTCTGTTTTGAAACATTAGGTTATGGAAAGGTGCAAATATGTACTTTTCACCTGGAAAAACGGATTTAAGGTGAAAAGTCAGACCTTAAAACCACTGGTGTAAATTTGAGGGAACATTTACATTGTTTGTACCTTAATGAATGAAAAACGTACCTGCACAGAAACTTTATTTCTACCAGTGTAATCTTGAAAACATTTTGATCCAAAAATTTTTTTTAAAGTTTTTGAATTTTTTTTCACATTTATTTGTGTGAGTCAGATATCAGAAAATTTATTAGAACACTATATGTATATAACAAGTGATATCTTGGACAAAATCTGCCTAGTAATGTAAAACAGATGCACACGTTTGGATGAAGTGAAACCAATTCAGCACTTCTTTCACTGTACTTTTTCCAGTCAATCAAATCCAGCATCCCTTTTATCCCTTTTGGTTAGGTTAGTAGTTAAGGGAGTATGTATATCCTCACTGGTCAGTGAAATGGATCAGCATGGGAAGTGGAGCTGTCCTGTTTCTTATCACTGTACAAAAGAAGCTCTAAGTTGTCTTTATCTTTGATGCACTGTGATAGTATCTGAGTGAGCATACCTTCACATTGCTATGGAAAATTATTGACTTTATTATTTCTTCAGAGTAACAATAAAAGGCCACTGACGTGTTAAGCACATTAATGGTCATGTGTTTGGTTACAGTCACATTTGTGGCATTTTGGCTGACGCTCTTATCCAGAGCGACTTACAATTTGGTCATTTTACACAGGTAGGCCAAGGTGGTGTTAGGAGTCTTGCCCAGGGACTCTTATTGGTATAATGTAGGGTGCTGGGGGACTGAACCCCAGTCTGCAACATAGAAGGCAGAGGTGAGAAGCACTACACTACACCAACCAGGAGTTTGTGGGACACATTTAGAGAAATCTAAATTTTAGCTCTGTTAGATCATAAACATGACACATCAACATAAATGGAGCACCAGCACTGAGAAACCACATCAATGAAGTCAAAAAGAACAGCAGTAATAGAGGCTTTTGTGATTTAGCACTAAAGAGTTAATGACGAAAATCTAGTGCCTCCTCACAGCTCTACCCATCATCCATCTTTCATCTGCCCTGCCACTTTCTTCGCTCTCATAAAGCCGACTGGGCACCTTGTTTCTCTCTTTCGTTCCTCCATCGCACTCTCACGTCATCCAGGAGAATCAGGGGCTGATGAAAAGGCCAGGAGCAGTGCTTTGTGCTCAGGCCAAACCTGCTGTAACAACAGGTGTCCTTCGTCTGAGGCGATGAAAACGTTTAACAAGCTTTCCAGACGGACGCTGATGTCTGGGGCTGACCTTGGGTCAGTTCTAGCCAAAGATCAGCAGATAAAGGCCGTTTCTCTAGCGGGAACAAATCTTAATATGATATAGCATTGCTTTAACCCTAAGGCCAAAAACATCAGCTCAAGCATGCAAATCACTGCTGTCGGAAGAAAATGTTTTATATTTCAGTTTTTGACACAATTTGAAACTGTGTGTAAATGACTGCACCAAAAGAAAAGGGCTAAAAAGTCTGGTTTCATGGACTTACATTAGAAGTGAAGTGTGTGTTTTCAGTCTCCTGTAAAATGATCATTTTGGAGATGCCAGGTTTTCTTCCAACAGCAGCGAAATGTGAATGACAACACCAAGACAAAGCCCTGCAAATGCATTGCATTCTTATGGTGCTGTGGATGTTAAACACTCAGTGTGAATGGGCCGGGCTAGATTGCTATAGACTCAATAGGTGGATGTATATAAATTAGTCTAACAAAAGACAGTATAACAAAATAACTAATGTTTCTTGTATAATAATTAATAACTTTTCCAAGAGCTATAAAACTTTACCTGAGACTACAAAGCAATGATAAAGATGCAATCACACAATTTGGCCCCGACAAAACCATATTGTTCAATCAAACAGCAGGAGCTCTGCTCAGCTACAGTAGATTAGCAGTGGTAAATGATGAGGAACGGGTATAAATCCTGTAGAAGAGGGTCGCCTGTTGACTTTCCATATCGATTCACCCCAATTGGCCAAATCGTTTAACACCCCCCTCCCCCACCCGGCCCTGCACTCCAGCCTGTGGATGGAAGCTCTGGAGCACGGGATACGTAAACAAACATTACGCTACATCGTCTCACTCAAACAATACGTTTGCGGTGTGTACAGGGAGTGAGAGAGGGAGGGGAGCAGGGTTTTGCTGTTTTTGGAGTGATGAGGAAAAGTAACACTGGAATGTGGACCTTTGCCATTTTTTCGAAAGGACAAAACCACCACTTTGGCACAATGGCTTTCAAAACGGGCCTGCTGGCTGTTCATAAAGAACTTCATTGTTGTAGGTTTTATAGTAAATCTCTATTGAGCAACACTGACAGGGAAAGGATCTTGATTAAAAACACTTTTTGAAAAATATCTCCTTCAAAATTTGCCCAACGGAAAACAGAGATACGATTTTGGAGATTCTGGTGTTATACACCCACCTTGTAGTTCCATTAACTGGCCACTTTATTAGAAACATCTCCCCACTTCTCCCATGCACTGGTCACTTTATTAGAAACACCCTCCTTGTAGTTCCATTAATGGCCCCACTTCTCCCATGCACTGGTCACTTTATTAGAAACACCAACCTTGTAGTTGGGCAGTCGTGGGCTGGAGGTTAGGGAACTGGCCCTGTGACCGGAAGGTTGCTGGTTCGGTCCCCAGCACTGATAGTCCATGACTGAGGTGTCCTTGAGCAAGACACCTAACCCCTAATTGCTCCCCGGGCGCTGCGGATTGGGCTGCCCACTGCTCCACGTAAGTATGCTCACTGCCCCCTAGTGTGTATGTATTTACTAGTGTGTATGTGGTGTTTCACTTCACGGATGGGTTAAATGCGGAGGTGGAATTTTCCCGGTTGTGGGACTAAAAAAGTATCACTTTAACTTAGTTCCTCTAATTGGCCACTTTATTAGAAACACCTACCTTGTGAGCAACTCACTTGCCACTTTATTAGAAATATATTCGTTTTGTAGGTGTACAGTTGCAGATTGTAGTCCTTTGTTTATCGTACAGTGTCGTACAGTTTATCAGCCCCCTCTACACCTTCCATCATTGGTTTGTGTCTGTCTACAGGACTGCTGTTGTCCAGTTATGATTCGAGTGGTGGTCCCTTCTCTGGGGGTTTTACACACATCAGCATCACTGCTAGGTTCCTA
The DNA here is from genome assembly GCF_015220715.1 of Pygocentrus nattereri. Lineage (NCBI taxonomy): Eukaryota > Metazoa > Chordata > Actinopteri > Characiformes > Serrasalmidae > Pygocentrus > Pygocentrus nattereri. The sequence goes on from NC_051225.1 coordinate 37,178,312, forward strand.
GTGGACCAACACCCTAAAATGTCCATACAAGAAACTGACCACTGATGAAGGACCAGAGGACGACTAAAACAAACAGAATATCAACAGATGAGCTACAGTCTCTAACCGTACACCAGCAAGGAGGAGCTGCAGGAGAGGTGTTTCGATTAGTGGATAATGATGGTGGGCAGTGAGAGAGTGTGTTTATATGTGGTTTTGTAAGTACCACATATCACTGACCTGTTACAGGGCAGTCCAGAGTGAGGTTGGCACCTAAACGGACACTGATTCTGCTCCCTACTGGCACCCTCAGAGTGGCACTGTGGAGATCTGACACGTTCCTTGTAGACGCCATGATAGCAGGTAGTTCTGTACAAAAACAAAATATTGTGTCACTTTTTATTACATGTAGGCACATTTTATATCATTACAAGCTTGGTATCATCACTATAGAAGAACCGTTTTGGTGCCTTATAGAACCTTTTAGAAGAGGTTTCTATATAGCACCCAAAGGGTTCATCTATCGTGACAATGACAAAGCTTGTAATAATAGAAGAACCCCTTTGGGTGCTATACAGAACCCTTTTCAAAAACACATTCATGCATATTTTCCAGCAATCTGAAGAACGCTTTCATGACACAGAGAATGTTTTTATCATGCAAAGGGTTCTTTGAAGTTCTTCATTGTTCTATATAGAACCACTGTCTATACTGAAGAACCCTTGAAGAACCATCTTTAAGACTGTTTAGATCAGTGATGAATGGTGTAAAGAGGGTCTGATGGTGTAAGTGGACCTGATAAAATCTATTGTAATCTATTAGATCAGATCTATTTTGTAATAATGCATATAGGGGTGAGCACAAATAGTCATATAATAATCATAATAATAATATTTTATCACAGTACTCGATATGTATCACAATATTTCGCTTTTCTGAGATTTGGTAAGTTGGAACTAAAAGAAAAGCAGAACTAAGAGAGCCACATTTAATGTAATATGTAATATAAAAACTGTATAAAAAACCTATGAATAGAGTGATTTGTGATCAATACTTCACGCACTTCCCTGGACTAATTACAATTAAACAGGACTAATTGTTATAAAACGTAGCCAGTCAATGTTCTTTAAGTACTGTTAATATCCACGATATCCTCAGAAAAGCATATCGAGACGTCATGTATCACGATAACGATATATCGGCCACTCCTCTATGTGCAGCTGAGTTGAGTTGAGCGCATCACTCACCAGCCAAAAGCACTTGCGTTGTTTCGGAGTCAGATCCCATTTCATTGCTGGCCGTGCACCTGTAGATTCCAGCATCTCTGGCGCCGGGGCTGGCGATGTGCAGTCCTCCAGAGCTATCCCACGATCCCCTGGGACAAGAGACAAGAGACATCCAATCAGCCACAGAATCCGGCTCACGCGATTGGATTGCAGCACGCGATTTCCACATCCACACATGGCACATTAAACAATTAGGCCCAAATTCACTTAAGCCAGGCTGAGGCAGGGTTACATCAACAGTGAAGCGCGCCTCGTATTAGAGCGCTGAAATCAGAGCATCCCTGCGCACTGTTCAATAAAAACACACGCGCCATCTATCCTAATCAAACGCTGCGCTGCAGGAACAGCGAGGAATGAAGTGTTAAAATCTCTCATTTCCTGCACATCAATCATAACTCTCCTCTCTCAGCCGCCTCGCTCCTCTGTTTCTGGGTCCTTCTTCCACCTGATCTCCCCCGAGCGATCCGGGCGCACGCGCAAGGAGATACGGGCTCCAAAGGTGTTTGTGGATCCAGTTAGAGCGGCAGAGCCTTGCCAGAGTCGCCAAGGGCTTTTCACAGTTAAAAATGATGGTTCTGCAAGGGTTCTTTAATAAGAACCATGAGTTCTAAACTCTTAAACTTGGCTCTTCAAGGGTTCTTTGATAAGAACCATGAGTTCTACACTCAAACATGGTTCGTCAATGGTTTTTAAATAAGAACCACGAGCTCTACACTCTTGAACTTGGCTCTTCAAGGGTTCTTTAATAAGAACCATGAGTTCTACACTCTTAAAGATGGTTCTTTAAAGGTTCTTTAATAAGAACTATGGGTTCTACACTCAAACATGGTTCTTTAAAGGTTCTTTAATAAGAACCCTGAGCTCTACACTCTTGAACTTGGCTCTTCAAGGGTTATTTAATAAGAACCACGAGCTCTACACTCTTGAACTTGGCTCTTCAAGGGTTCTTTAATAAGAACCATGAGTTCTACACTCTTAAAGATGGTTCTTTAAAGGTTCTTTAATAAGAACTATGGGTTCTACACTCAAACATGGTTCTTTAAAGGTTCTTTAATAAGAACCCTGAGCTCTACACTCTTGAACTTGGCTCTTCAAGGGTTATTTAATAAGAACCATGAGTTCTACACTCTTAAAGATGGTTCTTTAAAGGTTCTTTAATAAGAACCATGAGTTCTACACTCAAACATGGTTCGTCAATGGTTTTTAAATAAGAACCACGAGCTCTACACTCTTGAGCTTGGCTCTTCAAGGGTTCTTTAATAAGAACCATGAGTTCTACACTCTTAAAGATGGTTCTTAAAGGGCTCTTTAATAAAGGCAACAGTTCTGTTTAGAATCATGAGTTCCACACTCTTAAAGATGGTTCTTTAAAGGTTATTTAATAAGAACTATGAGTTCTACACTCAAACATGGTTCTTTAAAGGTTCTTTAATAAGAACCATGAGTTCTACACTCTTAAAGATGGTTCTTAAAGGGCTCTTTAATAAAGGCAACAGTTCTGTTTAGAATCATGAGTTCTACACTCAAACATGGTTCTTTAAAGGTTCTTTAATAAGAACTATGAGTTCCACACTCTTAAAGATGGCTCTTCAAGGGCTCTGTAGTAAAGGCATCAGCTTTATTTAGAACCATGCCTTCCACTCTCTTAAATATGGTTCTTCAAGGGTTCTTTAGTGAAGGCACCAGCTTGATTTGGAACTACATGCTTAAATAGTTCTTGGCATGGTGAAATGGTTCTTTACATTGAGGGAGAATGTGTTGTATAGGGTTCACTAAAAAGGGTTCTTTCTCCATCAATCTGAAGAACTATTTCACGATGCATAAAACCCTTTACCTTGCAAATATTTCTATGAGTGCTCATGGTTCTATACAGAACCATTGTCTTTACTAAATAACACTTTAAAACATTTTTAAGATTGTATATAGTGTACATGCGTCTGCCCCCTGGACCCCGATGATGACGTCCGAGAGAGCCGGCAGAAAGGCGGGCCCCGAGTACTCAGCGGTGACAAACCTTGGCAAGGACGCCAGGGAGAGAACCACGGGTGTGGAGGGGCAAAGGGAGGCACGAGAGTGGCGGCGGGAGGAGGAGGACGAGGACACTGGTGCCAGCCATGAGAGGCATCAGTGCAAAGAGCTCCGCCGCCCGGGCCCCACACCTTGTTATGCAGCGAGGCCGCTACGTTCGACCCAGGCGGCTGAGCTGCCAGCTGGGGGCGGTAAAGGGGAGGCGGAGCGGTGAGCTCTCGTTCCCTCTCGGCTCTGGCGCTCACTTTAAAAAGAGCTGAGAGGGAGCAGAGCGGGAGAGGGATGAGCAGCAGACTGAAGAGACTGAAAAGTGGCCAGCTTAGTGTTGGTTGGTTTTGTTTGTTGTTTGGTGTAGCACATGCCGTGCTACAAATCATTTCATGCTTAAAAAGTTCTTTTGGTGAGATCATGGTGAGATCATTCTTCAGGATTATGGAGAATGTGCTGTATATGGTTTTATGAAATACCAAAAAGGGCTCTTCTATCGCTCCAAGTTTGACATTGTACAAAAGAAGAACCCTTTTTATACTTTATAGAACCATTTTTTAAGAAACAATGACCATGGTAAATATGGGAAAACCTGAAATAATATGTTTTCGCTGGGGACTATTTTGCCTCACAACGCCCTGCATGTATCCCTCCACCATTAATGGACGTTAAAAATACAAATCCAAAAATCCCAATTTTATCTCAGAACTATTGTAAAACAATGTCTCAGTCATCAGGCAGTGAATTCCTAACCATGTCATACAATAACTTTCTGTGAGGGAGCTTTTAGAGGTGGACGTCTGGTTCCTGTCACCACCACTGTGAACAATTCTGACTCTGTAAGTTGCTCTAGAACAGAGGATTTCACACCAAACCACTCTGAATGACTTATCTCTTAATAAAGTAAGTATGCTGAAATTTAGACAGACTGGTGGGATTGCCCTTTAAAGCAGACTTGCAGGTAAGTGGCCTTTAATACTGTCAGACCCTGGTCTATCATTTATATACAAAAGACTCAATGTCAGGATTATTAATCGTTCTTTTTTATTGGTGGGATCATATATGATGACTTTTGATGAGGTGTGTGTGTGTGTGTGTGTGTGTGTGTGTGTGTGTGTGTTGGAGTACGTAGAGTTCACATTTCCACGTGGGCCGTGTTTCTGTGGGAGACGACTAAGAGGTTACTACACCACAGAGGACCATAAAATACAACTCTCTCTCTCTCTCTCTCTCTCTCTCTCTCTCTCTCTCTCTCTCTCGGTCTGTCTCTCTCTCTCTCTCTCTCTCTCTCTCTCTCTCTCTCTCTGTCTCTCTGTCTCTCTGTCTATCTCTCTCTCTCTCTCTCTCTCTCCTCCTTCCCCTCTCTTTCTGCCTCTCTCTGTCCTCTCTTTTGCTTTCCTCTTTTTCTCCCTTGTGTTCCTTCTTTGTCTTTTTTCTTGCACTTTCTCACCTTCTGCTTCTTTTCTTTTCCTTTCCTATTTCTCTCCATTTTTTATTGCTTTCCACTCACTCTCTCTATTCCTCTCTTTCTTTCACTTTCTCTGCCCTGTCCCCTTCTCTCTCTTTTTTCTCTGTCTCTATTTTTTTCTTCTCTCTGTCTTATTTTCTCTCCGTCTCTCTCTCTCTCTCTCTCGCTCCTTTTTCTCTCTCCTTTCCTCTCTCTTTCTCTCTCTCTCCTTTTTCTCTGTTCTTTCCTCTCTTCTTTCTCTCTCCTTTTTCTCTCTCTTTTCCTCTCTTCTTTCTCTGTCTCTCTCTCTCTCTCTTTCTCTCCTTTTTCTCTCTCCTTTCCTCTCTCTCTCTCTCCTTTTTCTCTGTTCTTTCCTCTCTTCTTTCTCTCTCTCTCTCCTTTTTCTCTCTTCTTTCTCTTTCTCTCTCTCTCTTTCTGTCTCCTTTTTCTCTCTCCTTTCCTCTCTCTCTCTCCTTTTTCTCTCTCCTTTCCTCTCTTCTCTCTCTCCTTTTTCTGTTCTTTCTTCTCTTCTTTCTCTCTCTCACTCTCTCTCTCCTTTTTCTCTCTCCTTTCCTCTCTTCTCTCGCTCTCTCCTTTTTCTGTTCTTTCCTCTCTTCTTTCTCTCTCTCTCTCTCTCTCTCTCTCTCTCTTTCTCTCTCCTTTTTCTCTCTCCTTTCCTCTCTCTCTCTCTCCTTTTTCTCTCTCCTTTCCTCTCTCTCTCTCTCTCCTTTTTCTCTCTCCTTTCCTCTCTTCTCTCTCTCTCGCCTTTTTCTCTGTTCTTTCCTCTCTTCTTTCTCTCTCTCTCTCTCTCTCTCTCTCTCTCTCTCTGTCTGTCCTGTACTGACTCCTGCTATAATGAATTAATATCAGACTCTTTTCTCTTTAGCTCTATATTATTAAACTCAGTGTAGTCTCTGGTGTGTTTGTCACAGTCTCTCCTCCTCCATCTTCTCTACACCTCTTCAGATACACAGCATGTCATTAACCCCTCCATATTCCACACTTTGTCTCCTCTTTTTTATCTGCTTTTCACTTCACTTCATTCCACACTTCCCAGGACTCACTGATGCTACTGCAATAGAAACCTGTAACAATTTTTTAAAAAATGTATTATTTACTTTATAGAGACTACTGAACACTTCATAGTTACCCTAACTAACACTAACCCTAGCCCTATAAAAAAGCCCGAATGTTGGTGCTAATTAAAGGCGGACTCCACCGAAAGACATTCTTTCACAATTACCTCACAGAAAGTTATTACAACAAATGGTTATCAATATGCTGCATGATGTCTGACACACTGTTCTATGATGGTTGTGTGATAAGGTTTGGGCACAAAATGTATTTTAATCCATTTATTTCAGTCCATTGACAGCGGAGGGATACATGCAGGGCGTTGTAAGACAAGGTCGTCCACAAAGACTTCTTTTCTTGATTTATCCCTAATTTACCATCTTTAACATTCCTTACAAAACTCAGAAGACACAAGAAGACACTGGCGGTGTTGGATAGCAAATAAAATGGCTATATTAGTGTTGTGGTCATGGTGACCCCTGGTTTCTAACACCACCACTGTAAAGAAATCTGAGTCTCTATAGTGAATCATTTCTCATCAAACCACTCGGAACAAATGAAATATTCAGAAATTCTGAAAAACTGCTGGAATTCCCCTTTAAGCTGGATAACATTTGCTGGCACAGAAGAAAACTAACTCGTAGCAGTGGCAGGAGGAGGGAGCCGTGGTCAGAATGAGCGGGTTTTGAGTAACAATCTCCGCCTTTCAGCAAGTGTCAGAGGGGAAGCAGCTACACAGAGCTCGGAGAAAGAGGTTCTGTAAGTGTCACGCTGAGTTTGTGTCTGTTAGCTAAAAAGATGTCACTTAATTAAAGTCTTCAAGCTCCATATCTTCCCAGTTCAGCCTCCTGATTCCTCCTCAACCAAAAGCATGGGCGCCACAGCTAATCTTCATGCACTTCGGAGTGTGTGGATAAGTTGTGTTTTGCTCCATATTGAGCCAAAGCTGAGCGCTGCGGCGTGTGTGCACAGCAGTGAGACCCCCAGTACAGCGAACACAGCAGGTACTTAGTCTACATTACCATTCCAATCACCCAGAGACCCTCACACAGCAGAATAAAGAACAGAAAAAAGTCATTCCAAAGCATACATCAGCTTAGATATACTCAGTGAATAGAAAAAGCTAAAATATCCAACAATATGCCATAAACCACACAAACAAGCCTACTTTGATTTATTTAGACGCAGTTTAGATGCCGTTTCGGTTCCATTTGTGAATTAATGAGCTGCAATGAAAGGGAATTGGTAAGAACACCACTGTGAAAACTATTCACACCTCTCCCCAATGACGGTCATGCCAAGATGAAATGGACAACTGCAGCTTTCTTCTTATCAATAAAAATATAAATAAAAGCAAAATGCAATGATGTGCAAAACATTTAAACCCTGTTTCATTGCAAATAGTACAAAGACAACATATCAAATGTTGCAACTGTTAGATGTGACTGTTTTTTGAAAAACAGAAGCCCATTTTGAATTTGATGCTGACAACATGCTCCAAAAAAGTTCAGTGACCAACAAAAGGCTGGTAAAGTTGTGTAACGCTACAAAAAACATGAGAAGGTTAATTGGCAACAGGTTGGTAATATGGCTAGGTATAAAAAGAGAATCTCAGAGAGGCTGAGGCTTTCAGAAGTAAAGATGAGGACGGGTTCACCACTCTGAGTAAATAGTGCAACAATTCAAAAAGAACGTTTCTCAACGTAAAATAGCAAAGAACTTTTGCTTTTTATCATCTACTGTAGATAATATCATTAAAAGACTCAGAGAATCTGGAGAAATCTCTGTATCTAACAGAGAAGACCAAAAACAAGCATTTGCTGGCCATGATCTTTGTGACCTCAGGTGGAACTGCATTAAAAATAGACACTATCCATTTAGTGGAAATCATTGCATGGGCACTGCATCAACAATTGCTTATTAAAACTCTTAAATGCAAAGAAGAAACCACGTATAAACGAGATCCAGAAATGCTGCCACCTTCTCTGGGTCCGAGCTCATGGACTTTGTATGGACTGAGGGGAAGCAGAAAAGGGTCCTGTGGTCTAACAAGTCAACATCTGAAATTCTTTTTGGAAACCAAGGACACTGTGTCCTCCAGGCTGAAGACCACTCAGCTTGTTATCAGTGCACAGTTCTAAAGCTAGTATTTCTGATGGTACAGGGATCCATTTATGCACATGGCATGGGTGATGTGCACATCTGTGAGGGCACCATTAATGCTGAACGATATGTACATGTTTTGGCAACATATGCTGCCATCTAGGCGACGTCTTTTTCAGAGAAGGCCTTGATTATTTGTTTCCAAATGCTTACAAAGTGAAAAAAAAACTTTTTTTTGGAATGTGTTGCTGGCATCAAATAAAAAAAGGCATATATTTAAAAAAAAAATTAAAAAATCCCAGTTTCAACATTTGATTTGTTGTCTTTGTAATATTTTTATTTAAAATCTTTTTTTAAAAAGGGGGGGTGGTAATTTGTAATTAATTTGATGGTTTTCTCTTTTAAATCTATTGTTTTATAATATTTTTTCATTTCCATTCTCAAGGAGCACTTTGAATGAAAGCAGCGCATGAAATGTGCTATACAAATAAACTCGCCTTGCGTAAAGAAATCTGAGTTCTCTGCAAAAACAATGAACCATTTCACATCAATCCACCCTGAATGGCTTTGCTTACGACTGAACTATGCAGAAATTGAAGCAAGAACTGCCTAAGATTGCGCTGATGTAATATATGATGCGCAAATTTAAATTACGGCAGTTCAGGGTGGCACTTTGTCTCAGTGGGAGAAATGCTTTGTGAAAAGGATCCTTCAACCGTTTTCCAGCTTGGCACACCATAAGGAGACCAGGAATAAAGCCTCGTGGTCTTTGCTGGAGGAAAAAAAACAGCAGAGCTATGGGCACAAGTCGCTATATGTGTGCAAACCTTTCACATCTCTGATTGGCAGGCGTTTTAATTGGCATGCAGCAAAAAGGCACTGATCAGTTCCATGTGTAAAGCCTTATGAGACGGCGCATGCCAGATGAAAGCAGGAAATTTCACAATACACGTAGTTGAGCTCTGTCTGATTGGGGGGAGAGATGATTATTCATCATCACACTGATGCATAATGACAGTTTAATATTCTAAGGAGAACTTACAAGGCTCTGTATATATATTTAAATATAAATATATCGTATATATCTGTGTGTGTGTGTGTGGTCTGTGTCCTGATACACTCTGCTATATTAAATAAAGTAGCTGCCATACCACAAGATCAAAAAGATTTGCTCCGTGTTGCGATGGTCAGATATCAGTGCAGGCTAAGTTTAAACTAAATTGGATCTAAAATGAAAGTCAACTCAAATGTTATGGTTTTGTGATTAAAAAGGCCACTGCAGTAATGCGGAATGTCTGCGGCATAGCAAGGTGCCTCAGTAATATCCTCATGTCTTTTCCTTTAAGAAAGGAATTATCTAGTCTAAATATTACTTTACAAATCTGGAATGCGTTTTGAGTCACTGTGTTGGCACTTGATCGCGGTGGGGGAGCCATGCTGTATGTGGCTAGGCGGTCAAACTGGGCTTCGTAACCAGCCTGACCAGCAACACTTCGATGACAGCTATAGTTACCGCACTGGAAGTTCTGACAGGCAGCACAAACCCGAGGTCAAACTAAACAGCAGGGCTGAGCACGTACACCAGAACTGGGTGATTTAAAGTGAAACATGCTGCTTTTGTTCATTCCAACTAATAGGCTTTGCTTTATTTGAACTCCTTGGGCTTTAAGCATTTTCACAGCTGCCGTACAACGCAGGTTCTGCCTGTTTTAGAGCTCCTGCTGTTTGTGTACTAGCTATTTTTTTTGTCATTGACATTGATGGAATATATTTTGAATGCGTATGATTTACAAAACTGGACGCAAATCAGATTTTCATTCAAAAACCAGTGTTTTTATTGTGTTTCAGTGCTGTTTGTTCATTGCGTGACTTATTCAGGGTTGTTTGATATGAAGAACGCTTGCTGGTCAGTTTGTCTTGGTTCTATATAGAACCTTTTTGAAAATTTTTGAAAAGGGTTCTACATAGCACTCAAAAAGGGTTCTTCTCTTATTGCAAGCCTGGCATCATAACAATAGAAGAAAGCTGTTTGGTGCTGTATAGAACCATGTAGCTTTTACGTGCTGCACTGTCCTCACCCTGCGTGGTGCATATATATTGAGATATTAGCTTTAATACTAAAACCCTCTTTCTGCTCAGATGTTACTCAGAACACATTGAAAATATAAAATTACTATTGGCCAAACACAACCCCATTTCCAAAAATGTTGGGGTGCCGTGCAAAATATAAATAAAAACAAAATGCATTGATGTTCAAATCATTTAAAACCTGTATTTAATTGAAATTAGTGCAAAGAGAACATATCAAATGTTGAAAATGAGAAATGTCATTGTTTTTTGAAAAATAGTCTGTTTTGAATTTGATGCCAACAGCATGTTCCAAAAAAGTTGGGAGGGGGGCAACAAAAGGCTGCTAAAGTTATGTAATGCCAAAAATCACAGCTGGTGGTTGATTGGCAACGGGTCAGTAACATGATTGGGTATAAAAAAGCATTTCAGAGAGGCGGAGTCTTTCAGTAAAGGTGGGGAGGGGTTCGCCACTCTGTGACAGACTGAATGATCAAATTCAAGAATAACCTTCCTCAACATAAAATAGCAAAGGACATTTGCTTTTCATCATGTACTGTATATTATAAGATCAAAGGATTCAGAGAATCTGGATGAATCTCTATATACAAGGGACAAGGCCAAAAAAAACAGTATTTGCTGGCCGTGATCTTTGGGCATTCAAGCGGCACTGTATTAAAAACAGACATGAGTCTGTAGTGCAAATCATTGCATGAGCTCAGAAACTCTTCTGAAAACCACTGACCAGTTCGTCACTGCATCCACAAATGCTAATTAAAACTCTTAAATGCAAAGAAGAAATTATATCCATAGATGCTGCCACCTTCTCTGGGCCCGAGGTAATTCAGACTGGACCGAGGGGAGGCAGAAAAGTGTCCTGTGGTCCAACAAGTAAACATCTGAAGTTCTTTTGGAAATCATGGACTCCGTGTTCTCCGGACTAAAGACCAATCAGCTTCTTATCAGTGCATAATTTGAAAGCCAGTATTCATGATGGTATAGGGGTGCAAATAAGGAAATCACTTCAGATAAAAGTGAAGATTTGCACAAAGAAAAAACATCCTTTACATATTATTTATTAAGTAAATATTAATTCATTTGAAACTTAATACAATAAAATGACCTGATTTGCATTTCCTGAAGAAGAGATGCTTAAAATGGCAAGAAAATACCATAAAATTATATTTCTAAGGAGTGAACTGTGAATTAAAATGTAATTTCAAGAAAGAAAAAAGAAAAGAAAAGACATTGTGAAGGTGTTGTTACGCTGTTGTTATGGAATGTCAGATGTTTGCTAAGGTGTTGCTAGGCCATTGCTCTACAGTCCCAGGTGGTTGCTAATATGCTCTCTCAACACTTCACCATTCGTTTCCTATGATAAAAGCTGCGTTTAAACAAGCGCTGTACAAATAACATAGGTGCGATCGGTCAAAAGCAGAGGTGCAGTACTCTCATACAGGCGTTACGATCCTGACAAAGTTTGTGGTTCTAGATCGAAAACTGTGACCTGGGGAACGGGTACAAAAAACCATCCAATAATAAAACAAACATAAAACAGCATAACTCTCTCCAAAATGATCAGTGTTTGAACTGCGGTTCAAGCTGTATTAATGACAGAAGAGTAAAAGGAAAAAGACTCATAGGGACATCAATACTGTACTCGCATTGCAAGCACCCTGATTGCATAATTATGTTTACATACTAATGTAAGAAACATTTAATATACAGCAAAATGCCAAAAATAGCTCTGCACTTCTGAGCGTTGACTCCTATGAGAAAGCCCTCTAAAATCTCGTAAATGTCATTTAACATCAGTGTAGAACTGTATTTACAGTGTCTCTGACTCTCTCCAAGACTGCTGCGCCTCCCTGATGAGATGGCGAGGAGAGGTCGGGCCACTGTTTGCACAGCCATGTCTCACTCAGGTCCTGTAGCGCCCCGCCAGGAAGACAGGCAGACAGTGTTTGGCGACTGTCTGGGTGGAGGCTGCCCTAAAGGCCCCGTGCTCCACAAAGCCGAATTACTAAGTCAATGTTTTCAGTGAGTGTATTTAATTGTCAACAGTAGAGCGAAGCACACCAGACCACAATGTGACCCCAGAGAGACGGAGGAGAGCCAACATATTTGACCTGAACCGACCACATTACGTGAGAATTTAGGAGGTGAATGTTTGAGTAGGTTGGTGATCAAAAAAATGCTGGACAACACAAGTTGCTCAATTCAAATCAGCTATTCTGGAAGCAAAAGCACAGTTTATCACTTTTATCCCCAACAGAGAGCCTGCATGCTAATATTAGTGTAATATTAAATCTCATTGTTTAGCAAGATAACTTTGGAGTAAGTGGACTATTATTGTACTGGAATACTTGGTGTCGCTGGACGTCCCAATAAAAAAATTCCCTTTCTAACCTACATGCAAGATACCTTCATGGCAAGATACTGTAAGTTCCACATGATAATCTTGTCTGAATTCATTATCTTACTAGACTGAGCACCATGTACGCCATGTGCTGTGCATACAGAAGAGAACCAGACATGAAGTAAGCTCAGGGAAGGACCGGCCACCGGGAGCACCAGAAGAATTCCCAGGAGGCCACTCTATCTATTGGCTGTGCAGTCAGTCCACAAACAGTGAGAGAAGAGAAGGAAAGAGAAGGAGAGATAATGATTGGCCCACACATGCCGTATCCTTAGTGCACCTGCCCAATTACACAGTATGACTACAGCCCTGTATATTGAAAAATCCAACCAGACATACAGAGGGCAGAGAAAAGAGCACCTTCAAAAACGAGGTGAAAAATTACGCTGTTGTATCTCAAAAACAATCAATCTACAAAATAATGTGCTAATTGGACCTCAGAGTGAGTGATTTCAGAGGCCCCCCAAATTTGAAAACTTTTCAACCTTGAAAAATGTATTGTAAAAAATATTCTGTGCCTTTTAGTCAAAAACATCACAGAAGTGGCTTCACAGTGTGACTTCTGTGTGAACAACAGTTATGATTTTGCTTTTCTGTGTATATTTTACAAATCAAATGCATTGAATTTTTGATTTTACAATGTTAAAATTATTTCAAATATATAAACATTGGTAACATTTTATTTTACTGTCCCCTGGTTCTAAATGTGAGGTACAAACTTCATCCATCCATTTTCTAAGCTGCTTCTCCATCAGGGTCGCGGGGGGGGGGGTGCTGGAGCCTATCCCAGCAGTCTTCAGGCGGAAGGCAGGATACACCCTGGACAGGTCGCCAGTCCATCGGAGGGCAGACAGACAGTCACTCACACCCAGGGGCAGTTTAGCACGTCCAATTGGCCTGACTGCACATCTTTGGACTGTGGGAGGAAACCGGAGAACCCGGAGGAAATCCACACAGACACGGGGAGAACATGCAAACTCCACACAGAAAGGACCCTGGCCGCCCGGCCGGGGAATCGAACCCAGGCCCTCCTCACTGTGAGGCGACTTCAAAGTACTAAATAATTCATTATTGATCAAGTACCAAAATACCAATGCAGTCTCAATAATTTACACTGAAATTACACTAATAAGTTCTATATATTAAACTAATAATGGGGACAGTATTGTACTTAAGATAATTACCTAGTACTTTGAATTTGCTTGGTTAATACCTAGAACTTGCGAGACTGTACAAGAAAGTGTTTCCTAAATACAAATTTATTTTAATAATCAATGTCGTCAGTGGTTTTTTTTGTATAGATATTTCAAAGAAAGAAAGACTGACTCTGAGAAGTCCATATGTAGTATTATTAAATGTCCATATATAGTATTATTAAATTTTGTTGTTACAGCTTCACATGTTGCCATAACAACTGGTGTTACGAAGTGTTAAGTGATATTACAACTATAAGAAAATAAAGAAATGCAATATTTCTGCACACAATGTGACTTTGAAACTAAAGCGACAGTAGACTGTATTTTATTAAAGCTCAGACCTTGGTAATAGTCAGTGGTATTATAACTTAACTTTACTGATGTTCAATGTAAGAGAATATTTTATGATTGAACTTCATATCAACATATCAACCTGTTTACCACAAGTGGTGAAGCACAGCAGCTTTCTCATGTTGGCTTACTGTGCTTATTTGTAAGCTTATATTTGTAAGTTTACTAGCAAGCAGCCTCATAAAAAGGTTATAGTATGGAGATAATTGACCAGCTAATTTGGTCTTCATTAGGTAATTGCTTAGTTCGGTAGTTAGGTAACATATCTTAAATAACAAGGTGGTAAAGTAATGTGAGGCATATGATTGTTTATTACAAAGCCAAACTAACTTGTGTATATGAAGTGACCAATGATTGTACACCGAAGGGTGTACAATGATGGTTGGTGTTGGTTGTGGTGGGCCAGGGCCAATTTTGATCCCTGAGTAAGCTTACCTGTCTCCCAGGGGTAGTCCATCTTTCGTCCAGGACACAGCTGGTGGAGGGACCCCCTGAGTTGAGCATAGAATTGTCAGACTGTGAGTGGCATTGGTTATGTAGGCAGTCCGGCCTATATTGATCCGGAGGTCCCTCTGGAAGCTCATGGTGGACCCATGCTGCTCGTGGCGAATGATGACGGCTTGGCTTTTCAAATTCTTCGTTCCAGAGCGTTCTGAGGAGTTTGGAGTCCTGTCTAGATGTTTACCCACCGGTGTGTTCTCTTGAGTGGTTGCCCCCTTATCTGAGGTGGCCTGCATTGCTGTCATCTCTTCCATGAACTTGCCAATAAGTTGGGAGGCAAGATCATCTGTTACATCTCCACTTTCTGCAAGCTGGCTGATATTTTTCATCAGTTCCTCAAACTGAGATGGTTCTAGGTTGAAAGCTCCAGAAGCTGCCGAAAGCAGGGAATCACTGGCAGAACTAGAGGCAAGGAAATAGTTCCCCAAAGCCATTGGCCCCTCCTTAGCCTGGCCTTCATCTAGATAAAACTCATTCTTTTGCATCCAACTTTGACCTGGTTTTTGGAACTTCTTGACAAGGGGTAATTCATCCTGGTCCTGACATTTGGTACTAACATAACCTCCCTCCTTGTTGAGGAAAGTCTTGGATCCACTGTTATTTTTTTCCTTCCCCAAGCTCTTTCCCTCAGGATGCTCCAGAAGCCTGTTATCATGGCCTATAAGTTTCAGGATGAAGATGTCTGAGGCCTGGTTGGCCCAACAGCTGTACTGCCCAATGTCTCCAGCCTCTAAGCTGTATATCCTCAAAGCTCCACTTTTTGTGATGCTTAGACGTTTGGAATTCTGAAGGTCCTGGCCATCCTTCTCCCAGTGGATTTGAGCTTTGGAAAAGTGGCGTACTGGACACTTGATGACTATGGAAGTCTTTGGAAGCAGATAAGCTCGTCCACCGATGGTGAAACTCAACCTTTTCTCCTGCCTTGTCTGGATGTAGATGCGTTTGAGGCCCAGAACCTGAGGGCATCGTTTCTTGGCGTACTTGTGCTCTGCAAACATGACAAAAAAAGTTTAGAAAGTTCCAGTAGGTTCAAACCGCCAGCTAGCTGACGACTCCAGTGCTTATTACCAGACAAGTCTCTAACATGCCACAATGAGCTACACAAAAGCCAAGAACATTCTTCAAACCCCACAAATAATCTGTTTCAGACCCTTTTTCTGAAAGTTGGCTTGTAAATGTTGATTCCAAGCCCAGAGTATCAAAAGAATCACACGGGATGTGAAAAATCTCATGAAAATTTGGAGATATGAAACCCATGAGAGAAAAACAAAAAATGAAGTGTCCTGTATGCTTGAAGACAGATAACTTGTGAGAATATAAACACTGTATGGAACTATACCTAATACAAAAGATATCCACAACGATATGTCTGAAGGATCAATTCTCAATTATAACACTGTTGTATCTTGATGGGATTATGTCAAAAACAATCAATCTACAATATAATGTTATCAAATGTCTGGGCTAAAATCGCACGGCTAGAAAGTCCCATGTGACAGCAGAGTGTTCGGTGCTTGCCTCAATTTATGATTTTATCATTTTGAACATGATAACACTCACATTGCCCATCTTTTCCAAAAACTCCAGTGTATTCTTGATCAGAATATATCTCTGGCAATCTTGGAAGAGCTTGGAAAAAAAAATGACTCATTACCTCATATGAAGGATGTGAACTTGCATTGGGCAGTAAGTGAGGTCACTTAATGACTATGATGACTAAGATGACTATTGGCTGGGAGCCAACAAGCTTAAGCCTGGATCAAACAGGGTTAAGTCGTGAGTCGTGCTATGATGTTAAAGTCACAAAAAATATTAATCATGTTTTATTACTCACTTCTATAACTTAAGAATAACTCAACCAACTAACCAACTACCCTGTAGTTACTGAATAATAAGCCTTAGTATTTATGAGCCTGGAATTTGAAGAGGTTAAGGAGGTAATCAGTTGGATCAGATGTGTTAGGGGTGGGCTCGCAGTGCTTGCATTTTTATTGGAGGTGCTCCAAAACCATGGTTGAGAACCACTGATTGATTTGAGAGGGTGGGGGATAAGACCCTTACTATTGCAGGGGCTCATGCGGCAGCTTCTGATTAGCGGTGGGGCTTGAAGGCCGCTGCAGGCGGATCTGTCCAGAGTGACTAGCTGCCCAGACACTGTCAGCCTTCTACATACAGGCTCCCTGCGCTGGATCCCCTTTCCACAGGTCACAGAGCACTATAGACATACATTCACAAAGAAAAATCAACAGAGAGCAACATTAGGCTGGGTGTAAATGGCGAAACTGTGTGCAGCTTGTAAGTTGTGTGAAGCATCATTTTTGACCGTGGCACCAAGCAATTAAAAAAGAATAATATGCAACATATCCCTTCACTAGATAGCAAGAGTAGAGGCTAGTATATTTCACTAATTGCATCATTCTGGCTACATGAACTCACCTGTGAGTGCACTACTGGGCACTGAATGGACATGATGGTATGGAATGGACATGATGATCAGCAGCCTTTTTCAAATGTGGTAGTTAAGTTGCTATGGCAGCTTTAGGATGCACTTCCAGTAGCTGGAGTTGGTGTATAAAGGTAAATCTTGAGGTTTAACAGTACACTTACTTTCATGCAACATGCAAGTGTGCATGGTGGTAGCACAGTTGTAACAATATTTGTATTTCGACCATTAAACAAATTTACAATGGTAATTCAGAGTCAGATCAAGTGGCCCTTGGGGGGTAAAATCTACAGAAGATAGATCGGCTTTGCAACATTTTTGGCATGTTTTAAAAACTCCATTCGTTTTTTCTGATGGATAAAAACAGCTTGTTTCAGGCTATTTCACGAACCCTGTTTAAAACGGTTGCATTTGAAACACTACTACTGAATTTCATGCAAGTTTCAAGCAACTAAATGTACCTGCAGGCTTTACAATATACAGTACTGTGCAAAAGTCAGAGACCACCATCGTTTAGTTCATTTCCAGACAAGACGACTATTAAGGATGAGTCTTTCATTTTTCAGCATCATGAAAAAAAGTAAAAAAACATATACATAACAGAAAATATAGAAGCCTAAACAAATAAATGTAACATCAATTTTTTCACTATTTAATGTCACTCTTTACCTTTATTACAGCTTCCATTCTTTTCAGGAGATGTGCTTTGTTTTTCATAGAAATTTGCAGGAATATCTTTCCACTCTCAAAGTTCAGTCTTAGAAGTTGGTTTAGCATTTTCTCCTTTTCACTAACCCAAAACACATTCAGTGATGTTGTATTGTGTCACGCTTGGCTCCTCCCACTCCCCCATGTGCTCGTGTTGTGTTTTCTTCCCAGTAGTCCATGTGCTTTTTTGTTTTGGTTTTCACAATCCTGCCCCCTTGTTTCGTGACTCCGCCCCTGATTGTTTCCACCTGTTTCCCACCTGTCCCTCGTTATCCTGGCATGTATTTAAGCCCTGTGTTTGGCTTGGTCTGTGCTGGTCTTTGTTGTTTGATATGTTTGATCGTGTTTGATTTGTTTGGTGTGTTTCTCATTATGTCTGTTCCCCCCAATCTCTTCGTCTTGGCTATTTGAACCTGGACCGTTCTGACCATGACCCTGGATTTGCCCTTAATAAAAGTCGCTTATCTCCACATATGCGTCCGCCTCCTCGCTCCCCAACGTTACATATCGACTCTGTGTTGGTCATTTCAACTCCAGTGTTGGAAACTCCTGTTTTTTCACTTATTCACTTAATTTTTCTAGTCTCCTGAGAAATATCACCTCAACATTAACAAATGAACAGTGACCATCGACTTTTGCACAGAACAGTAAAGCTTTACTCTCGACCAGACATTCGTCACATACACACCTTGGACCACTCTCCCCCGTCCAGGTGGGGCTGTAGACAGTGTGTGTCTGTGCATGGCCGGTGTGTAGCAGGCTTAACTCCGTCACACTCTTCATCTGGAAGCTTCCGGAAGCTCCCGCCGGCCAGACGCTGCCTGCAGTAAACCTTCCGCCACTGTGTTCCCCTCACACATGCCTGAGAGCACTGCAGGACACGACACAGAGCACAGTCAAACCAAACATACCTACACACCCTCAGATACGCACTGCAGCTCTTTACAAGCTGTTAGAATAAATGTTAAAAACACGACTGCTTCTATTAGGAAAAATGGTTAATGTTGGTTAAAGTCAGGTATGTTCTCTGTAGAGGATGTGTTAACTTATTTTCATTACGGTTTATCTACTGAGTTTAATTTATATTATATATATATATATATATATATATATATATATATATATATATATATATATATATATATATATATATATATATTTATTATTTTTTTTAATGTGTCCTATGCAAATGTTATGGTACATTTTTATTTTTTCCATGTTAAACTTAACACACTAAAATGTGCAGAAATGTGTTTCCTTTCATACAGAAAATAAACAAAACATGTAATTTGACCAGGGGTGTTCAAACTTTTGGATGCAACACTATGGTGGTGTAATGAACCTTATGTATGTATGGACTCTGGTGGTGTAATGAGTCCTATCTATATATGAATTCTGTGTATGAACTCTATGGTGGTGAAATGAGTCCTATCTATATATGAATTCTGTGTATGAACTCTATGGTGGTGAAATGAGTCCTATCTATATATGAATTCTGTGTATGAACTCTATGGTGGTGAAATGAGTCCTATCTATATATGAATTCTGTGTATGAACTCTATGGTGGTGAAATGAGTCCTATCTATATATGAATTCTGTGTATGAACTCTATGGTGGTGTAATGAGTCCTATCTATATATGAATTCTATGTATGAACTCTATGGTGGTTTAATGAGTCCTATCTATATATGAATTCTGTGTATGAACTCTATGGTGGTGTAATGAGTCCTATCTATATATGAATTTTGTGTATGAACTCTATGGTGGTGTAATGAGTCCTATCTATATATGAATTCTATGTATGAACTCTATGGTGGTGAAATGAGTCCTATCTATATATGAATTCTGTGTATGAACTCTATGGTGGTGTAATGAGTCCTATCTATATATGAATTCTGTGTATGAACTCTATGGTGGTGTAATGAGTCCTATCTATATATGAATTCTATGTATGAACTCTATGGTGGTGTAATGAGTCCCATCTTTATGTGAATTCTATGTATGAACTCTATGTTAGCGTAATGAACCCTACCTGTGAATAACCTCTATGTGTGAACTCTATGGTGGTGTAATGAGTCCTATCTATATATTAATTCTATGTATGAACTCTATGGTGGTGTAATGAGTCCTATCTATATATTAATTCTATGTATGAACTCTATGGTGGTGCAATGAGTCCTATCTTTATATGAATTCTATGTATGAACTCTATGGTGGTGCAATGAGCCCCATCTGTGTATGGGTTCTCTGTATGACCTCTATGGTAGCGTAATGAACCCTACCTATGAATTAACTCCATGTATGAACTCTATGGTAGTATAATAAACCCTATTTATGTATGAACTCTATAGTGGCATAATGAGCCCAATCTATGAATGAACTCTATTTATAAACTCTATGGTGTGGTAATGATCCCTATGTATGAATGAACTCTATGTATAAACGGCGTAATGAAAGTTACCTGCTGCCACTCCTCTGCCTCCCAGGTTGGTGGGCAGTGGTGCTGGTTGCAGGCCTGTAGCTCTGGGGGTCTGTTCTCTCTGCACTCGGACAACTCCACTGGCTCTGTGATGTTACCCCCTACAGACCTGACACACCACACACTGCGTGTCTGCAGACCCACACCACATGGCTCTGAGCAATGAGACCACTCACTTACCTCCCACCTGAAACACAAACAAATACAGTACTGCGTGAAAGTCAAAGTCAGTGGATTTTGAAATGTTAGAATTGATCAATCACTGTGTTTGTTCTGAGTCGTCCCCCGTCTGTGATTGGTCCTAATCACAGTGTTGTTTGTTCTGAGATTTCCCCTGACTGTGATTGCTCCAAATGACCATGTAGTTTGTTCTGAGATCCCCCCTAACTGTGGTTGATCCTAACCACAGTGTTATTTGTTCTGAGACCTCCCTCTGACTGTAATTGGTTGTAATCACCATGTAGTTTGCTTTGAGACATCCCCCCCGACTGTGATCGGTCCTAACCACACCGCTGTTTGTTCTGAGACCTCCCCCTGAAAGTGACCAATCCAAATGACCATGTAGTTTATTCTGAGAGCTCCCCTGACTGTGATTGGTCCAAATGGTTATGTATGTTCCAAAACCCCACTGACTGTGACTGGACCTAGTCAGTGCTGTTTTAGACCTCTGCGTGACTCTGATTGGACCTAATAATCATATTGCTCATTCTGAGAGCGCTCCTTTATTGTGAACGGTCCTAATCACCATGTAGCTTGTTCTGAGAAGAGCCGTATAGAGAGAAAGTAGCGTCAACTCCATTCAATCCAATGGACCTTTTTTTTCAGCTATGCAATTTTTTTCAATAGTTCCCGGAGGTTAGCCGAGCTGCAGCAGAATAGCCCGGTTGTGATGTACTTTCAAAGGGTAAAACAATTAAAGAACAAGGGATGCATTAATATCATGATTTTCAGACTGAGTATAAGTATAAGTACATATTTCTAAGTACTCACTAATATTACATCTAGCACCACACTGAGTTACGCTTATTAAATATACAGTTAAATCATTAAATCTAGTTTATTTTAAATGTAGCACAATAGCTATCTATGCCACATTAGTTAACTTCGATCATGTTTTGCTGCAGGTTTTTAACCATTTCAAAAAAGCACTTTGTACGGCTGCGAGTAAAGCACATTTCAGAGTTTTGATCCTCATCTGTCTCTTTCAACAACAGTGACAGCAGCAGTCACATCTAAAGTTAACGCATCCAAAGAGCTCATGTTTCCAGTGGGTAAAGTCATATTGACTTTGATTTGAGTTGAATGTCCTCTAAAGCTGGCATGATTCACAGTGTAACTATATTGGAATAGACCACTGTATATGCACAATGACCATAATTTATAAACTCACACTGTTCGGAAAATGTCTTGTACATGCTACATGGAGTGCAGTCCCTCTCAGACAGCTCTGTCTATGAACAATATCAGATGAAGCTTATTCAAAAATAACACACACACACACAAACACACACACACAAACACACACACACACAAACACACACACACACACACACATTTTCTAAGCCGCTTCTCCCTCAAGGTCGCGGGGGGTGCTGGAGCCCATCCCAGCGGTCATCGGGCGGAAGGCAGGATACACCCTGGACAGGTTGCCAGTCCATCGCAGGGCAGACAGACATACACATTCACATGCACCTAGGGGCAATTTAGCCAATTGGCCTGACTGCATGTCACCTGGTCACCTGGTCACCCAGCTGGGGAGCCTATTTTACAAAGACAATCATCATATTAAAGATTATACTTTGCTACTCCATTCAGTCAAATGGAGCAAAGTCAGCATATATGGACTCCATCCATCCATCCATCCATCCATCCTCTAAGCCTATCCCAGCAGTCTTCGGGCAAAAGGCAGGATACACCCTGGACATGTCACCAGTCCATCGCAGGACAGACACAGACAGTCACTCACACCTAGGGGCAATTTAGCAAGTCCAATTGGCCTGACTGCATGTCTTTGGACTGTGGGAGGAAACCAGAGAACCCAGAGGAAACCCACACAGACACGGGGAGAACATGCAAACTCCACACAGAGAGGACCCTGGTCACCCAGCCAGGGAATCGAACCCAGGCCCTCCTCGCTGTGAGGCGACAGCGCTACCCACCACACCACCTGTATGTATGGACTTTGATCACAAATTTGACTTTTGCTGGTTTATGCATCTCCACTCGCATTGGGGAAAGAGGCTGTGATTATGTATGTTTAAAAGTGGGCTAAAAGAGTGGGAATCTGCCAAGAAAGCATGCTTGAAGTGATCAGTGAATTTGTGTCCAACAGCAACACTTCCCTGAGTGAGTAGACCCTTATTCACTGCTCTTATGAGGAGTTTGTTCTTTAGCCCTGCAGTTTACACTTGTCTTATGTCACATGGTATCAGCTGCTATTGGATATTGGTATCGGTGGATGAGTAAGAGTGCATGTAAATGAGCACAGAACTGGTATCCATGCATCTCTAGCTTATTGCAGCATGTTTGTTTACTTTACAGTGGCCAACAAGACCCTATTCACAAAATGTGTGGTCATTTTGATGAAAGCATTTTCTGCATTTGCGGCTTGTTTTTTATTTGCAGTTTGTTGGGTCTTCTCTGCCACCGTAGTTTACTCTCTTGCATGTGTACACTGCTGGCGTTGCACACCTGGTGGGTTCACAAATGACCCAGTGCTGACCCACACAAAAACACACAAGAGCTACTGCATACTGAATGTTTGGATGCGATTTATTTACAACAGCACACATGCATAAGCAAACACACACACACACACACACACACACGCACACACCGAGGAAGACAACAGTGAACCTGGATACACACAGTGGAAGAGTTAGAAGAGACTGGTCAGATTGGTGACCTGTTTCTTAAGCTGAACTGTGCTGCAGATGGTGCACTCGACTGTTTATCAGCCCACAGAGACACCCTGAGAATGCACACACTTCCCACTTCAGCCTCCCAATAAACAATCAAACGTCTGTGAAGTCAAACTGTCCACTTAGGAAGCAACACTGACTGACAATCAATTTCACTGCTGGTGTGCAAATGGAACAGACAACAGGTGGAAATTATTGGCGATTAGCGAGACGCACTCAATAAAGGAGTGGTTCTGCAGGTGGGGACCACAGACCACTTCTCAGTACCTTTCTGCTTTCTGGCTGATGTTTTGGTCACTTTTGAATGTTGGTGGTGCTTTCACACTCGTGATAGCAGGAGACGGACTCTACAACCCACACAAGTGGCTCAGGTAGTGCAGCTCATCCAGGATGGCACATCAATGTGAGCTGTGGCAAGAAGGTTTGCTGTGTCTGTCAGCGTAGTGTCCAGAGGCTGGAGGCGCTACCAGGAGACGGGCCAGTACACCAGTAGACGTGGAGGAGGCCGTAGGAGGGCAACAACCCAGCAGCAGGACCGCTACCTCCGCCTTTGTGCAAGGAGGAACAGGAGGAGCGCTGCCAGAGCCCTGCAGAATGACCTCCGGTTAGAAACCGACTCCATGAGGACGGTATGAGGGCCCGAGGCCCACAGATGGGGGTTGTGCTCACAGTCCAACACCGTGCAGGACGCTTGGCATTTGCCAGAGAACACCAGGATTGGCAAATTCGCCACTGGCGCCCTGTGATCTTCACAGATGAAAGCAGGTTCACACTGAGCACATGTGACAGACGTGACAGAGTCTGGAGACGCCATGGAGAGCCATCTGCTGCCTGCAACGTCCTTCAGCATGACCGGTTTGGCAGTGGGTCAGTAATGGTGTGGGATGGCATTTCTTTGGAGGGACACACAGCCCTCCATGTGCTCGCCAGAGGTAGCCTGACTGCCATTAGGTACCGAGATGAGATCCTCAGACCCCTTGTGAGACCATATGCTGGTGCGGTTGGCCCTGGGTCCCTAATGCAGGACAATGCTAGACCTCATGTGGCTGGAGTGTGTCAGCAGTTCCTGCTAGATGAAGGCATTGAAGCTATGGACTGGCCCGCCCGTTCCCCAGACCTGAATCCGATTGAGTACATCTGGGACATCATGTCTCGCTCCATGCTTTAGTCCAGGTCTGGAAGGAGATCCCTCAGGAGACCATCCGCCACCTCATCAGGAGCATGCCCAGGCGTTGTAGGGAGGTCATACAGGCACGTGGAGGCCACACACAACACTGAGCCTCATTTTGACTTGTTTTAAGGACATCACATCAAAGTTGGATCAGCCTGTCGTGTGTTTTTCCACTTTAATTTTGTGTGTGACTCCAAATCCAGGCCTCCACTGGTTAATAAATTTGATTTCCATTGATGATTTTTGTGTGATTTTGTTGTCCGCACATTCAACTTTGTACAGAGCAAAGTCTTCAATGAGAACATTTCATTCATTCAGATCTAGGATGTGTTATTTGAGTCTTCCCTTTATTTTTTTGAGCAGTGTAATTATCGAAAAATGTCTTCACTGGAACTAAAGGGCTCAAACCCTGATAAACAGCCTCAGCCAATTATCCCTGCTCCACCAAACTGTTGGTACTATGCATTGCGGTAGGTAGTGTTCTCCTGGCACCCACAAAACCCAGATTCATCTTCTCAAGCTAAGCTCACAGTGAGCTGGCCAAGCAAGACATCTCGCTTTGTAAAACAGACTCACTCGCACATTAATACAACAATAAACAGAGCAGGCCTGCTGTGTGGAGAGTGAAAGCTCCAAATAAACTGGTGAATTATAGCAGCACTTCTGTATAAAACACAGGCCTCCATACACACAGCCTGAGCTAAACGCAATACACACACTAACACCACATCAGGTGTTCATTCACACACATACAGCATGCATATGGATCCACTGAGGCTTACACAGCTAAGACTACACCTAATGTAGCACGTTTAACCCTCTCTTACCTAGCATATCGTCGGTGAACCATTCAGAGTCTTTGTCCACTTTAATTTTAAAAAAGCTCCTATTTCTACCCTGAAGTCAACTCTTTCTCTCTTATAGTGGGATTTCTTAATGGTGTTATTGCATTTGTTTTGATATGTAAAGATATGATCCAGCCCGCATATACGTCACGTGTCTAAGCATCATGTAAATAACATGTGATCACATGTAACGTCACACCATGAAAGCCATCACTTTTACATGCGATCACGGATTTTTTCCAAAGGCGATATTTTCACGTGACCACACAGTTTTTCACGTGATCACGTTTTTCACACGTGATCAAATTTTCAGGTGATTTATGTGTGATCACAAAGTTTTTCATGTGATCACATTTCTCACCAACATTTTCACGTGATTACTCTTTTTCATGTGAACACACTTTTTTCACATGACCACATTTTGTTTTCACGTGGATGTGAAAAGCGACATGTTACGTATCTAAAAACATGCAAGTCTCAAGTAAACATTTGTAACATCACGTGAATGCGATCACACGTAATGTCCTTCCCTGAAATGGCACGATTTTTCATATTTTACGTGATTTCATATTTTTTCTACTTTTTTGATTATTGTAATGCTGGGGACACATGCTGAGAGAAGCGAGATTTATTAGGGGCAAATCCAGATTCAGGGTCAAAACGGTCCAGGGTCAGAGAGCTGACACGGATAGATCGGGGAACAGACATGATGAAAAGAAACACAGACTAAACGCACAACGGAAGACAGAAGAAACAAGACCAAACGATATAATACACACAATACAAAGACCAGCAAACTAACAGGGGAAAACACAGGGCTTAAACACAGAAACAGCAAGGATTAACAATACACAGGTGGATAACACAGGTGAGAACAATCAAGGGCGGAGTCTAGAAACAAGGGGGCAGGACCGGGAAGAAACAAAACAAGGAAGCAAAACAAAAGCACATGGAGGACTGGGAGGGGCGAATCGTGACAATTATATAGTTTATGTGAAAGTTGTGAGTTTTTTTTAGTAAGTGAACGGCTGAAAGTCTTGGATATTTATTTGTTATTATTGTTATTTATTTATTTATTTATTGCCACAAACAGCTATTTGGATAATAATGATAATAACTTTACTGAATCACTTCATGCCAGTAGTGGTTCAAAGTGTTTTACAGGCAAATCATAAAGTTTAACAGCAATAGACAAAACTATGAGTATTAAATAAAACTCATATGGAGCAATGACAAATATCAAATATAAAAAGGTAAATGCAAAGAAAAGACACTGAAATTGAATAAGATGCTACATTAAAGGGATGCACGGTTTTAAAGTGTGTGTGTATATAAATCAAATAAATCAATACATGTGCGCACATTCGCTACGTACACAGTGCATGCAACAATAAAGGCAGCATGGAGCTTCTTCAGTACAGTAATAGGAAACACAGAAAGCTCCAGTTTCACATGTTGATCAGATTTTACTGACCAACGTGGACATGCTCAACAGCTAGTCTGGGGGTAGTTGTATCACTATGGAAACATTTATTGTTGATTTTTTTTTTTGTTTGAGTAAGTATGAAAGGCCACTTAAATGTAAGTCATTTTTTTCCTTGATCAAAACTGCAATTTGTGGCAAACTAAATAAAAATCCATACAACATTATAAGAGCACGTTCTTCACACATCAAAACAAATGATACAGCAGCACTGAGAAATGAGGAGAGGAGAAGATTAAAGGACAGAAATATTTGCCTCAGCATTGAAGCTCAACAGTAACTTCATAACTTCCATAACAACAAACAGATACGCAGGGCTGTTTGATATTTAATATCCATATGATGGATTAAGCCCAAAAGGATTGGACAGAGCCTGAAACGTTATGACTCTTTCAAAGCAATTCACAATGAGAGAACAATCCAAGGGCACTATTACAATTTAGTCTGATGTTCCTGCCATCCATATTCATCACACTAACACAAAACAAGCTACAGCCTTAATAAACCCCACAATCCCCGGCATGTCAATCAGGCATCTGCGGGTACAATGGAAATTGTGATTGCGCTGCAACCAAGCACACGTTTCACGATTCCAATCAATGACAGATAATGAGGGCCGTAAAACATGAGCTAACATGATGAAACTTTCTCTGGAACTCATAAAATATTCTAATATTTTGAGCAGCGGTGCATAAAAACTTCACATGAAAGGTACGGTCGATGAGAGGGTCGTTTTTAAATCAACATCGGCCAAAATTTGTTCCATGGAGCGGCGTGCCGAGAAAGCCAGCTGTCCTGCTGACATTGGCAAGAGGGCAGGCTTGGAAAAAAACAACACGTTATTTTCAACTAGATGGCCTTATTTTGACAGCAGCCTGACAAGCTATTTAGATTCAATCTGGATTTTGGTCCTTGAACGCAGTCCAGACCCGCTTGTCCAGATTTTGGCGAGCCTCGGGGCAGCGGTTGTTTGCTGAAGAACTGATTCATGTTGCTTTCAGCTATGTTTTATTACTTGATTTCTCAGACATCTGTCTGTTTGGTATGTCTTTTTCATATTGTGTTTCATTCTCTGTAAAGAATGTGGTACCACAAAGCTTCACTAACTGGCCACTTTATTAGAAACACCAACCTTCTTCTTCCACCCACAGGCCACATTATTAGAAAGCCCTACCTTGGGCTTCCGCTCATTGGCCAATGTAGTAGAAACACCAACCTTCTACTTTCCCTGACTAGCTTTATTAAAATAAAATAAAATAAAAAACACACCAATCTTGTACTTCCACTCACTGGCCACTTTATTAGAAACACTGACCTATTACTTCAACTATTTGGACATTTTATTAGAAACGCCTAACTTGTGCTTCCGCTCGCTGGCCATTTTATTAGAAACACCTGCCTTGTACTTCCACTCACTGGCCAGTTTATTAGAAACAACAAACTTGTATTTCCACTCATTGGCCACTTTATTAGAAACACCAACCTTCTACTTCCACTTGTTGGCCACTTTATTAGAAACACCTGCCTTGTACTTCCACTCACTGGCCAGTTTATTAGAAACAACAAACTTGTATTTCCACTCATTGGCCACTTTATTAGAAACACCAACCTTCTACGTCCACTCGTTGGCCACTTTATTAGAAACACCTGCCTTGTACTTCCACTCACTGGCCACTTTATTAGAAACACTGTTGTGTTTCCACTCACTGGCCACTTTATTAGAAAATGGAAACTATTAGAAACACCTCCACTCCACTTACATTCACTGGCCAGTTTATTAGAAACAGCCAGCTCATGCTTCCACTCCCTGACCACTGTATAAGAAACACCCACCAGCGTGATAAAATCCATCCATTTTCTAAGCTGCTTCTCCATCAGGGTCGCGGGGGGTGCTGGAGCCTATCCCAGCAGTCATCAGGCGGAACCGTAATAAAATATTTGGTTATATTATCAATTATTATTATTCAACTCTGCCCTCCAAAATTGTTCATATTATATCCACAGTACCTACAGGCTAAATTTACAGACCAACTAATGGAAAGTTCCACCTAGGATTCCACCTAGTTCCACTTTCACTTTACAGGCAATTTGTAGCTGTTAATTTAATTAAAGCCCCTAAAAAATTTCAAGGACTGGATTTTTATAATTCCAGGAGACCGCAGCCATATCCACGAGTCTCAAGGCCAGGCCTTGAAGGATGACAACTACAGTTCCACCACCTCCCGAATTCCAATTCAACCCCTGATTATAGTCCTTCTAATACATCAAAAAACCACAACGACTTGTTGAGGTTTGAGTGTGGTGAGAAAACCCTTCTTCTCCCATGAATGGTGTGTGCAGCTAGTCTGATTCCCTCCAGGGAAATTTCAGCTGCCTGAATCCAGATGTCATTCCAGGACACAGAAAAACTGACACTACTACATACCACTACGACTGCCTACTACCGTCAGCATGTGCTCCTTTAAACGTCTTGGGGAAAGTTACTCAGTTCAGTTCACTCAGTTCTACGTAAGTAAGTGAGATTTTGATGGGCTTGTAGTTCTTTGAGTATTTGAGTGTAACTTATTAAAAAAATTCAGTGTCAAAAAAGCGGAAAACATTTAACAGAAGCCTTTATCTCACACAAGAGACTCATCATATTTTCAGTGGTCAGTGAGTCACTCTTTACCTTTATTCCAGCTTTTATTCTAATTTAGGAGACTCACTTTCAGTTCCTCAAAGAATCTGCAGACATATCTCCAAAGTTCAGTCTCAGAAGCTGGTTGATCATTTTCTGAACTAATCAAACCCATTCACTGGTGCTGAGGTCTGGACTCTGGGGTGGTCAGTCCATCGTTCAGCTTCTTTGTTTGATGTGTCCGTCTCCTTTTCTCAGTGATTTTCTTCTTGATCGGCTACACGTCCTTTCAGACCCATAGAGCTGAGCGGTCTTCTCACAGTGGAAGGATGGACAGAAACCCCTGTGGATGTTTTCAGATCTGAAGCAGCTTGATCTTCTCCTCTCTCTCAGAGATCAAAGCTTTCAGTGCTGTTTATCTGATGGGGGATAGTTTTGGTGTCTACCTGGTCTTCCAAGTGGTTGTTAGGAGGCTCATTTTCTCTGTAGTTTTTTAATGATTTTTTTAATCAGTTTATTTTTTATGTACTACATTTATTGATTTATTGGAGTATATGTATAAACTAGATGCTTCAAAAACTGAATGCAAAACATCACCTCTTACACGTTCTTCAAGCTACCTGTCAGACGCATGAAAAAACAGCCACCACCCTACTTGCCAGGTATCCAGGACGGGGGCAAAAAGTTTAATTGGAATTTGCACACTTGAACAAGGCCATGCCGTGTGGCGCTGGCTTTGTGCCAAGAGCGATTGCCACAGGTATTTCCTGAAAATGAGCTGATAGAGCCTTTTCACGGATCATCAGAGGGCCAGAGACTCTGCTGGACACCAAACATCAAAGAAGATAAATTAACGCCATTTCCTTTCCCCTAGCTGTCTCGCCATCATAATGTTTATTCATATCATTTCATCCACTATGTTCACAGCAGAGAGATTCATTGGTGACATTATTCTTCGGAATATTTCTTTTAGGTAGTCCGTAGTTGAGTCAAACCTTGTCTTCATTTTTCCAAGCCAGGCATGAGGTCATTCTTTATGTTTTGACCAGTCCAGTCTTGGTCTGAACTTAAGCACAGCTCAAAAGAAGAAGGAAAAAACGTGGGGGATTATTGGAACCACCTGTTTTCTATTTATGTTACAAATTACATCCACTAATTCTTTAGATTTCGATGGCAGCTTGTAGCCGGGATAGCTGATCTTAACATAGATGGTTGGCTTGCGTTGTATGTTCGTCTCAGCTGCCCGATGTGCTTTTAAACGCTGCCCAAAAAATCAACCCCCCACACTGCCAACCAGGTTCAGCTCAAGTTCTGCCGTTTTTATCAAAGTCGGAATGAATGGATGCTTTTATGGTTGGTAATAGGAACTTGAGAGAAACCATGGCAAACAGTCTTTTGGAAGCTTCTCATCAAAGAAGACTTCCCATTTTTCAAAAGTTCTGTATAACTCAGTTGTTGAATCATTCAGCGTGGTTTGGTGTGAACTGATTGACTGCAGAGGTGCAAATTTCTTCACAGTGGTGGTGACAGGAATACAAATATCAGCATTTTTTTACTATCCAAAACCACCAGTGAACCTCCAAGTGTAGGTTTTTTCTTTGGGGACTATGTTGTCTCACAACGGCCTTCATGCCCCCCTCCACCATGAACTAAAATGTGTTTCAGGGCAAAGTCTTCTCAAAACTAAATAAAACAGTGTCTCAGACAACAGCGCAGTGAATTCATAAGCATTTCATACAATAACTTTTTTTTTAACGGAGCTTTTACAGGTGGATGTCTGTTTCTTATCACCACCACTGTGAACAATTCTGACCGGGTAAGTTTCTCTACAATAGAGCATGTCACACCAAACCAATCCAAAAGACTCTGTTTGCATCTTAGCCATTTAATTACGGAGACATTTTCAGTCTGTGCCTGGCTTATCACTGTGATTGGTGCAGTCATTGTAAAGCCCGTCCATTTCTGAGTCATAAAGACGTCCTGCCAAAGTTTCAGAGAGAACAAACCCAAGGTCTTCTCTTTTGCTCTCGGCTCAATGGAAGTATAAAGTGATCCAGTTTGTGGTCCTTTATCCTCAGCGAGATCCAGATGTGAACTGTGGTCCTCTGTCTTCCAGGTTTCTACATCACTGTCTTGGGCCAAAAAGCTCTAGCCATGCAGCCACCTGGACTGAGTCACCACAACCTAGCAGATGTTTAGCAGCTGAAGCTATCTTGCTGTGCTTCAGGTGTTTGTGTGTATATATACACAAGTTCATTTGTCACAGAGATTCTGGTCACTGCTGCTATCAGGACTCTTGTTTTACATTTTACCACAGTGTTTTCAGCTCTATTAAACTGCTTCTTTGGATCGAGGCTCGTCAGAGAGACGGCATCTCAAGGTATGAGAAGGCGAGTCACACTTGCTCTCTATATTTCATTAATTTATTAATTATTTTGTTTATCAGGCAGCAGCACAATTCTATGTGTCACCAATGTTATGTGCTTTATCGTCTGGGTAATTAAAAGCTTATTAAAATAATGTCATATTATCTTTTTTATTAGTGATTTTAAATAGTTGCACAAGGTCATCGGACGATCAATGAGTCAGCCAGTTTACAAAATCCTCAGTTTTAACCAGAATGTCACTGGAGTCTCAGTCACTGGTGTTTCACCATGTGTTTGTGTGTATGTGTGTGTGTGTGTGTGTGTGTGTGTGTGTGTGTGTGTGTGTGTGTGTGTCTAAAATGAAAACCAGCAGCTGCAATTTGAGCCATAATCAACAATCAATTTTTTTCAATAGCTAGCCAAAAAACACAACCACATCAAATCAAAATCAAACACAGCCATTTACCTCTTAAAAAGCATTTCCACTTATAATCTATTCTTCTGCTTTAATGATGAGATTTCTCAACAATGCTGTCATTGCGTTAATGTAATATGTAAAGAGGGAGATCTAATAAAGCAAAAAAAGTTCGAGCAAACACATGAATGTGAATATAATTCACCATTCTGTAGCCATTTACTGTTACTCGAATGAAAAAAAAAAAATAGTAAGTGCCCCAATGGCAATGTACATGAATGTGCACACTGGCTAAGAAACTATCACTTTGCATCCAACAATAAAGGCAGCATGGAGCTTCTTTTACACAGAGATAGTAAACAAGGTAACTCACAGAAACCCCAGTTCCACATACTGACCCATTTCACTGAACAATGACTCTGGGCGCAGATTTCTGGGAGAACATTTTTTTTACTTTATTTTGTTCCATTTTGTTGGCAATTACATTCTATAAACTTTACGTGACCGCTGCTACATAGCACTGACATAATCATACCATAAACATGTCATAGCAGCTGTTATATGCAGTTACAAGCTGTCATGATAGACTTTTTTCAGTAATATGCCAATGTCACTGTTACAGTAACTGTTAACTGTCATGACAGAGGCCATATTATTTGATGTCAAGATGTTTAACTAGACTACTAGTAGAGAAAAAAATAACATGACCCTGTTATATTACTGAACACACTTTGCTAAATTAATGAACAAAACCTGTCATGATCACTTCTGACAGCTTAATATCTGCTTTAACGTGTTTACGGCATGGCTGTGTCAGTGTTATGTAGTAGATTTCAAGTGTAACCCAGAAAATGTGCTCATTTCAGGTTCTATTCACTGTTTAGTAAAAAGCAAACCCCTTTTGCTCTAATGGACATCTGGTTTTCTGAAAGGCAAATTGCAGTGAGGTCTTACCTAGCGGGACACGGCTGAGGGTTACAGATACGGACCATGGCAGGGGGTCTCGTTGACTCATCACAGAAAAAATCCTCTACCACTTCCTGCCTCCCTGCTCTAACACAGCGAAGAATGGCCGTCTGACTGCCTGCGGAGAGAAACACCACGACTGGAGCTCAGAAAACAGCTGAGGGAAGAGGTGCTGATCTGTAGCTGGGTGTTGTTTTGTGACTGTAAATTAATTTTTTTGAGAATACATGTTCTAGTTAGGTGTAAGTAACCTTTACAACCTGTAAATTGAAGTCTGGATATAACAAACTGTGTATAATACATTTAAATAATATTGCAAAATAACAATAAGAACTGTGGACATCACAGTTTTGAAGCACTGCAGTATGTACAGCTTATTAAGTTAGAAGGCCTTCAATGTTAGATTAATCTCTTACTTTGGAGTATCTGGATAAAATTCCTTTAATGAGGACATTCATTTTAACCTCTCAAATGGCCAGGGCCAACTGACAGGTCTGAACTTTTATACACAGTTCTATAACCTAAGAATAACTTAGTTTACCAGTTTGCATTGTAGCCCTTGTAGTTACTGAAAAATAAGCCTTAGTGTGTAATAAAACTGAGATTTTAAGGGCTTAAAGGCACAAGATTGATAAAACCTATTTCATGTTGCTGTCAATTTGTAGTCTCTTGAAATAATTGACTTTACGCATTTGTCAGTCGTGCTTGATGTTTGGGGGAATTGACCCAGCACTAGGATTGGTTAAACTTCTTCTTTTGTTTTTCAGAAGGCGAGAATCTGCTGTCTCTGGCTGTTAGAAGTGAGTACTACACATCCACAATTGAATGCACAAGTCACACCAGCTCTTTGTGACAAATCGTATCATTTTACTTTGATATCCAAATGTGTACCTCCTATGCAAAATGCATACAGGTCAGCAGGTTTGCTGGTGTAGTCCGTCAGCCAAGTCACGTTTGCTTCTTTAGTTTTGCACTGGAGCTACAAGACTAAAGTAATATATTTAACAAGTAATGCATTCGCATGGTACTAAGTGGATGATCTAATTATTCAATAAGACTTGACTTGAAACTGTGTGTTGTTCAGTACCTCTAATAGACTTGATTATGTGGTTTCTGATACTCTAATACACACTGCTATCTATAAGCACGGATTAAAAACACCACATAGCTGAAACAGTAGCAGCAGCACTCTGAATTTTGTCCATAATTTTGTCCATTCTTATTTTTCTAAAAATTACAAAGCGATCTTTATGTGAGAAACATATCTTGGCTGATTGACTATATGTGGGGTAAGGAGGGGAAATTGTATAAATTCCTTCAGGAGAAGGAAAAAACTTTAGTTTTAATGTAAGTCAAAGGAACCAGATGTTTTTAAGCATTATTTTGGGCTGTTTTCTTAGGTTCACTCATCATGAAATTTACACATGATGTAAAGGACAACAGACATTTTCAAATTATGTCAAATTGAAAAACTACAAAAATGGAGAAACAAGGTTTTGTTCTGACAGCAGTGATACGCTCCGTATGTATTATATAGACTAAAATATCTACATGCAGTAATGTGTCCCTTATGTAATATATATGTAAGTGCCTATATGTCCTAATAAAATGTCCCATATATATATATATATATATATATATATATATATATATATATATATATATATATATATATATATATAAAATAGGTAATATTACATTTGACAAATCTGCAAAGCTATTGTTATGCCTACAGTCCTATTTTTTGTTTTGGCTTTTATTATTTCTTTATATTGAAACAAACAGAAAAATCCCAGACCCAATAAATATAATTACTAACTATGTAATAAATTAAATGAATTAGGTAAAATATGTTTAAATGATGTATCATAACAGTGGCGATAACTCTAGATAACTAAGGTTTATGATTTTGGTGTCAGACTCACCTACACCACAGGAGACAGTACAGGGTGTGAAGCCTCTGTATTCCCACAGGTAGCCCTGCTGTGTGGGATTGAGTTGGGACTCCACGGGCCACTGAGGGGATGCTGGGGCTCCAGGACAGGGGCCCACAATGCAGGCCCTCTGCAGCGCAGGCTTCTCCCCACTGCACTCCTCCTCCGGCAGATCCACCTCAGCCTGCGTGAAGGACAGCAGCACTCTACACTTCACCCAGCGCTTCTGCAGACCAACACCACACGAGGCACTGCAGGACGACCACGGGCCCGGGATAAACCTGAACATAGCCACAGACTTGGTTTTACACAATATTAGAGCGTGGGGTCATGCATATGTCCCGTATGTATTAAATACATATG
Source organism: Pygocentrus nattereri (assembly GCF_015220715.1). NCBI lineage: Eukaryota > Metazoa > Chordata > Actinopteri > Characiformes > Serrasalmidae > Pygocentrus > Pygocentrus nattereri. The sequence continues at coordinate 37,213,462 of NC_051225.1, forward strand.
AAAGTACATGTAATGTAATGATACAACAAGCAGTGGTGGACCATGTTATCAGACCTAGGCTTCCAGTTCAGCAATATAGATCAAAACTTCTCTATGGTTTATTTATTTCTGGTAGTGTCTTCCTAATAGTATGTTAGCACTAAGCTGGTGAAAGGACATTTCATATCTTTTATTTGAAGCTTCTAGACATTAACATATATCTGAGTTTATATGTATCAGTTCTACAGTGACTCTTTCAGTAAAGATTGCTGGCATAGATCTGCCTCCACGGTTTTCCATTCCTAGCAAGTAACCCAAACCTGGCTAGATTACCATGAAGTTTGGAGATCTGCAGCGATTGACTCTGCAGAAAGTTGGCAACCCCTGCGCATCCGCTGACCCGCTCTGTCATTTTACGTGGCCAACCACTTCGTGGCTGAGTTGCTGTCGTTCCCAATCGCTTCCACTTTGTTATAATCCCACTGACAGTTGACTGTGGAATATTTAGTAGTGAGGAAATTTCACGACTGGACTTGTCGCACAGGTGGCATCCGATCACGGTACCACGCTGGAATTCACTGAGCTCCTGAGAGCGACCCATTCTTTCACTAATGTCTGTAGAAGCAGTCTGCAGGCCTAGGGGCTCGGCTTTATACACCTGTGGCCATGGAAGTGGCTGGAACACCTGAATTCAATGATTTGGATGGGTGACTGAATACTTTTGGCAATATATTGTATTCCCCCTGGGATCAATAAAGGAATCTGAATCGGAATCTGAATACACACATCCACACACACACACACACACACACACACACACACACACACACACACACACACACACACACACACACACACACACACACAAATAGAAACTGCCTAAGATTAAAAAGAAACTCTACTTTTTCCATTTCTTTTTTTCAAAAAACATTGAAAAGCATTTTGCAATGTCAGAACTATTTTGGTGATCCAGTAAATGGTCACATCCTTATATTAATATACATACACACCCACACACACACGCGCACACACACACACACACACACACACACACATACATTATAGTCAATCTGTCTTTACTTTTCTCAGTATGGAAACTTTTCATCTTAAAATGTAGTTGGAAAACGGTCAGTTGAGATGAGTATTTTTCACATTTATTCATATATTTTCTTTTCAAAATTGCTGTTAAATTACTCTGAAATGCAGTATGCTCTTGAGAGGTCAGATCAGCTCAGCATGAACCACAGACTATTATAACTTCCAGAACAATATAATATAGACGCCTGAGCACCAGCAGTGTCCATATGAAAGAAAAGTGATCTGAAAATAATATTGGGTTATGGCACTAAAAATAGCCCTGACACGGGCCAGAAAACTTTATGTTCCAGAAAAGAATCACGGCAAGATTAAACTCTGCAATATTAATAGACATTGCCAGGGCTCCTAATGAACCACAGAATGACTTTGCCATGCTGCATTTGGGACGAGTGGAAAATGACCTTTTTTTTCCGAAAAGCATAGTTGAAATTCATAGCCAGTCCGATTCGTGCGTAATTTGATTCACTTTAGAAGATGAAGAGAGAAAAAGAACGCAGCTGGACACAACTCGGGTCCAGCTCAGATGAGCTGAAGAAGAACTGGGATACAAGGCTTATGCCAAATCACACTGTTTTATTTCAGGTCTTTTATGCTCTTAAACGCAGTTTAAAAAGTGAAAATGTAGAGCTAGACCTTTGGGGAAAGAGGCTTCCGTGATCATACTGTCACAAATATGAAGATATTTTTTCATCACAGACAGAAAGTTGCTAGCAAACATTAGTGTGATGTGCTAGTGGTAGCAATCATTATCACTGATACACACCCAGGGCCCAACAAAATATCAAGTTTTAGGCCGTCATCGGGCCGATCTCTTTTTACAGCACTAAGTCTCTTTGTGTTTTCTTTTTCTTTGGCAAGTTTAACAGCTGCCCATTCTTTGTGGTCTGGCGCTTCCTCTGCCTTTATCGGGTGCCCACTGCTCGCCAGCCTTCTGGACCGGTTTGACCAACATGGAGTACAACATTGTGCAAACCTAACCTGCATGAACTGACCCTGTTGATGCTGTGGCTGTTGCTGCTGCTGCTGCTGCACAGACTCAAACCATCTAATTATAACCACTGTTTCACCCGTTTTGCACTGTTTCTGTATCTTAATATTTTATACTAACACTGTTTCCTATTCATTGTGGACCAGAGGAGGATGGATTCCTCTTTTGAGTCTTGGTTCCTCTCAAGGTTTCTTCCTCTTGCTCTTAGAGCTTTTTTCCTTGCCACTGTTGCCATTGGTAACGCTCATCGGGGCTTGGACACCGATTTTTCTCTAAAGCTGCTTTGTGACAACACGTGCTGTAAAAATAGCCATATAAATAAACATGACTTTGACATGACTTTTCCTCCGTAGGGCCGAAGGGTTCTGAGCACGGAGAGTATCCATTCCAGTGGCATTTCCACATGGACACAGCTCCAGATGGAACGCTTACAAACCGTGCTAAGCATGTTTTCTCAACGCAGTTTCCTAACAGAGCGCAGGGCCACAGAACCGTTCAGTGGGAAGACACAGCGCAGTCCAGTCTTGGTTCCAGCTAACCGATACTCAAGTAACACCTGTTACTCTGAGAGTACTAAATCGAGTGACTGCTGTTTGAGTAACAGACAAAATCGAACATGTTCTGTAGCATTTAGCCACAGCCGAACCACTCTTCAGCGTAGTTTTCTTCAGGATTTCCTGAATCTGACTTAGCAGCACAGTGAATGGAAAAGGAAATCAGCCAGTGGACAAAAGTCCACATCTAGCAGTAGCAGTTATACCTGGTCAGATCGGGTATCAAACTCTGCAGGACAAGTTTGGCCTGGTCAGGACAGACCTCAAATGAATCATTACCACTTGAGCCTGGTTGGGCCGGGTCTCAGATTTGGCAGGACAAATTGGGCCTGGCCAGGTTGAGTCTCAAATTTAGCAGTACCAGTTAGGCCTGGTCAGTATCGGTCACATATTTAGGACTACTAGTTGGGCCTGGTCAGGCCTGGTCTCAAATTGAGCATTTTTGTTTATCGTAAAAACACACTGGATAATTATCATTAGCACTGTGTGCTGGCTTTACTGATCAGCACTAATACACATGTGAGTTAGTCAGCAATATTAGCCATCTTACTGGATGATTAATATTCACTATTAATCGTGACGCTAGGCCTAGTTAAGCTCAGGCTTAGTTTTAGTTCTGTCAATCATTTGCATTGAGTCAACTGCACTTGTTGGTTAAACACTAAATGCTTTCATTTCGTTTATATTTGCATGCTGTAAAAACTGTTCTACACAGGTTTAAATAGGTCAGGCCCATTGCTGTGGCTATGAAAGGCTTTAAGGACTTGGAGTTAGAGAGGGAGTCCACACACATACCTCGGGCTCCTGCTGTCCAAACACTCTCCCAGCTTTAAAGGATTAAGCTTTATGAGACCTGTAATACCCCATAAGCCCCAAACATGTCATGTTTGGACTAATGTGGGTGTGTTATTAGGGGGCTATCATGATGTCAGAATTAAAACAGCCTCGAGTGATCGAGAAAACAGGCTTTGGCCTTTACACTGCGCACATATTGAAAAGGGAAGCGTTCGTTTCTGAGATGCCACTTCACGGCATATATTGTCCGTAGCTTTTCATCCACACTTTTATTCGTGTAACAATGTGTCATATCGTGTCAGAAACCACGTAAGCCAGTCTATTAGAGATTATTGAACAACTCCACATCGTTGCATAAGGCTAATGAGTAAGCTTTACATTTCTCTTACTTGTTAGCTACATTAGCCTCATAGCTCTAGTGCAAAATTAAACAAGCAAACGTCAGATGCCAAACATGACTTGGCTGATTGAAAACATTTGGGATAAAGGGGAAATTTCATAAATGTGATTTCTTGCTTTAACAGCAGAGCAGCAGGAGGAAGACAGATTTAAATGAATGTCCATTGGTCTTTCTTATCTGAAGCTCAATACAAGACTCCAGACTCTCCACAGTAAATCCTAGAGAAACACAGGCACTCGTCCAGCAGCAAATTCCACAGCGTAGTGGACTGGGGTCATTCTCTGATGGTGCCGATTAGCGTAGTAGCAGCTAACCTCCCTGGGTTCCCCTAAATTTAGCAAGCAGAGCGACGGAGCAGAACTGGATAGGATGCCTGCAGCTGAGTGATATACGACACTGAGGAGCGTAACTCAAGAGCAGTTATCATGCAGGCAGTAGATCTAAACGGTCTTTAAGCAGAACACCCATATTCTTGTTTTACACAATATCAGGACATGGGGTCAGGTCTATATCCCATATTATATACCTATATATAATAAATATGAGCTCAAAGGGCAGACTTTCGCATTATTTTAGGGTATTTACATCCAAATCAGGTGAAATTACAACCGTGTTCATTAACAGATCTCAGAGTTTTTAAGGGTTTAAAAGTAAAAGTAAAGTAAAACTAACACAATCGCACTTCACACTTGTTACAGATTCATCACTGACTGCCTGAAGTCTGGAACCCATAGACATCACTGTTTTGCATTTAGTCAGTGAAATGCATGCTTGATTGGCTTAAGGTCAAGTGATCTCAACCATGTTGACAGATGAGGTGGTATGCTTTAGGTCACGAGCAATTCCTTGCCTTCTCCATACTCTTCTCTTCCCTTTGTTCTGTTGATCTCTGTTCCAGAACTATACTGGCTTTTTAGATGTTTATTGGCAAACTCTGGTCTTCTTGTTTTTGAGGCTAACTATTTGTTTACCCTCGGTATTTAGTCTGCTTGACATCTTCTATTGACTGTTGTCTTCAGCACAGATACACTGACCTCCTGGCAGGTGGTCTTGATCCGGCCAACTGTAGCAAAGGAGTTTTCATAACCATCGTCTCCTGTGTTCTTCTGACTTTAACAGTGTACCATATAAGTGTGTATTCATATATCAATTTAAGTGTGTGAGCATATATATATATATAGTTATACTGTATATACATACATACACACACTTAAAGTCAGGAGTATTGTATTCGTCCTGTAGGTCAGAACTGTTGTTCTCTGGTTTTCCTACAAGGCCAGAACTTTGTCCATCTTAAAAATACACAAAAACGAACACTAACACACACACACACACACACACACACACACACACACACACACACACACACACACACACACACACTGTAACAGGGAGCTCCCTGTTCTGCTTTCTTCTCTGAAGCTCTTAAACACTTTCACCCCACATGCTTCTCTTTTATGAGCCTTAGTGATAGATGCCTTTGGTCGACCACAGGCCTGAAGCATCCAGGATGCTGGAGGCCTTCCCTCTTGCGGATTTCAGCAGGGGGGGTGGTGGACCATTGAGCTGTTTTTACTCCCCTGGCAGCTATTAGTGGAGCTATCGTTTCAGAGATGGGGTAAGATAGCACTGAAAAGGCTCAATGCTCAGGGGGCTCAGATGGAGTCCTACAGAAGAAAAGCTGAGGTAACCCAAGGAAAGTGTGCAAAGTTTGCTTCACTAGTTTTGCACTAGAGCTTACTCTAGAGTTTCCTCTAGCTAACTAATAGAAGCTTATGCTCCACAAGCTTTATGCAAACTGCATGTCACACATTTTCACGCACTTGCCTCAAACTGCGTGCTGTTCAGTATATCTAATAGACTTGATTGTGTAGTTTCTCTGTATTGAACTCTGTATTGTTCTTCAATTCCTTGTTCAGTGCATCATTCTCGTAAATCTAAGGAGGCAAACCTCAGACACCAAAGAAGATGCCAAGGCTGACTGACATTTGTGGTAAGAGGGAACCTTACATATACACAAGCAAGTACATTTCCACATATGGAAATATATGTGTCGAATCCAAATGTACATATGTAAATATTAATCAGTACCACTTTTACACACACACATTTATATGGATGGATGGATGGATGGATGGATGGATGGATGGACGGATGGATGGATGGATGGATGGACGGATGGATGGATGGATGGATGGTTTCAATGACCTCAATATAGCAAAAATAAAACAATTTCCAACGCACACAAAAATGGCATGTATTAATGTCCATTTTATTCAGACCATTGTAAAGGCATGGATATGAGACAGCAGGATCCTTACTCAGTTTTTCTTACTGCGTGCTGTCCTCTAGCCCTTCATCAGTGGTAAGTTTCTGACAACATGACCGCTGCCAACTCGGAAGTTTGGACTGACTGTTCTGTATTAGTTTAACTAATATACTGTAAAATTACCTCTTCTCTAAGAATCTTCTTGTGATTATATAGTGATGCCTTGATTTAGCCCCTCCACCAGCCCTCTAATTTGAGTCCTTTAATATGGTGTATCAGTTGATAATTAGTTTAATCCAGTCTTTGTTTTTTCATAAGTAATGTAAAATTCAATAACACACAAACTAGGTTAGAGTATCATCGCTGTGCAAAGATAAACAGTTCATCTTCATTTTTGCCCATTTTTATTTTTCTATATCTTTTCAGCACAACAGCTGTCCTTTATATTATGTGAAAATTTCATGATGAATGGACCAATAGAAATGCTCTAAAATCACTTGGAATAAAATCTCTTTACATTAACTTACATTGAAAGGTAAGAGTGTTTTTGCCCTCTCCTGTAAAGTTACTATTTTGGAGAAACTTTTCTTTGGACAGTGATAATATACTAAGTTCCCAGTGAGAAGTACAATAAAATGACTTCAATTTTAGTGCATAACATGACATTCACGACAATGTTTAGATTTCTGGCCTGTTTACTGCAGTCCAGTTTTGTTGACCCCCTGATGATGTGTATGTAAACGAGTATGTATGTGTGGTGCACTGATTTCATACAGCAATATGATTTCATATTACTTTAACAGGCACGCAGTCACTCTTGGTTTTGCATGTGCTGTTTCTTCTAAAACTGGTTTATAATCAGCAGCAGCGCAACTAGACCGGTAAAGCAGAACATCTCCACTTCCATGTGGCATGTCCACTCAGTAAATGTGTTGAGATTTGGTTCGGTAGCATTATTTCATCAGAAGAATAAACAGGAAGGTGGAGGGACATCTTACCCTTTCCTCATATTACCGTACACATTTTATTCCAGCTCCAATTCCACAGCCACAATTGAATTACTTACTATTGACAGCCAGGAACGTATTGGATAACCATGCAGCCTGTTTTCAACTTCAACCATACTCACTACATAAGTCTGGAAGATAATTAGAGGCAAGGAAAAACAAGAGCAGTAATGATTGAACTTCAGGTATTAAAGAGAAAAACTCACGTCGGATCCTCCGTGGCCACTTTGGTCTCCTCCAGCTCTTGTGCTTGTTTTAGCCAAGGGAGTTTGGCCTCTACAGGTATGCTCTCTAAAACAGCAGAGCATAGAGATTAGTAACTATCTGTAGTAGTAATAATGTATAATGTACAGGACTGTGCAAAAATCTGAGAGCACCTTTATTTCATTTACAGGCAAAACTGCAGTTCAAACTTCTGTGTCAATAATTAGCAGAAAACACACAGTATTTAGCTGTAAATCACACCTCACTGACTAAATATAAGATTTTGGCATGTGTCCACTCTTTGCCTTAATTACAGCTTCCATTCTTTTCAGAAGACTCACTTTCAGCATCTCAAAGATCTGCAGACACATCAAGTTCAGTCTTGTTGGTTTTGCAGATAAATATATGTATATGTATAGTCTAGAGGTGCACGAGTGCTGCCGGCACCGGGGAGCTGCAGTTCATTGAGGGAAACGTGAATTCCAACATGTGCTGTGACCTTCCGAAGCAGAGCACGATCCCCTCCCTTCAGAAATTGCGCCGCATGGCCGTTTTCCAACTCAATAACAACCCCAAACACACCTCCAAGATGACAACTGCCTTGCTGAAGGTAAAGGTGATGGACTGGCCAAGTATGTCCCCAGACCTAAACCTAATTGAGAACCTGTAAGGCATCCTCAAGCGGAAGGAGGAGGAGCTCGAGGAGCAGCTGTGGAAGAGGATTACAGTAGCAACTAGTGCAGTTCTGGTGAATTCCATGCCCAAGAGGGTTCAGGCAGTGCTAGATTATAATGGTGGTCACACAAAATATTGACACAATTGGGCACAATTTGAACAGGTTCACGGTGAGGTGGACTCACAGGACTCATATATATATGCCAGTTGTTATTTACTTTGCATGTAATGATGAATGGCCCAAAATTGCTTGGGAAAAAAAAGTTAAGTATGTTTTTTCCTTCTCCTGTAAAGTTACCATTTTGGAGATACAAGGTTTTGCTCTGACAACAGTGATAGCACCAACCGAAACAAAACAATACATGATTTTGATCCTTTCAGTTTATAAAAATGCACATACACAAACACATAAGCAAACAAATCGCAGTGTAACTGCAACCGTTTTTCAGGACCCCATTACAATTGGGTGTCTGAACACCTGTCTGCATAAAATGTAGGCCACTGGAGAGCCTAAAGCACAGGTGCTGCAGTAAATGCACAAAAGACTGTATTCATTAGCCCACATCTTACAGGGATTCAGTGCAAGACAATAAGCCTACAAGACCTAATGCACCACAGTTAGTGCACTCTACACTCAGCTTTTTTACAGCTCATTCATCAGATTCATGATAAAAACTGCATCTACACTAGACTTAGTGTTAATACCCACGTTCTCCTCTCTGAATAGAGACATGCTGCTGAAAGCGAAAGAGATAACACTATAACACCTACACAGCTTAGTGCTAATTATAAGGTCTGTCCCCAGGGGCGGTGTAACACAGAAATAGACAGGATCTCTGCAACATGCCATTGAGTTTAGATGTTATTTTCAACTAATAGTGTGTGTTATTTTGTGAGTTTTGTCACTGAGCCCAGGATTTCTAGCACTGCTTCTGTCTGAATCTGCCTGAAACACCAAACCTGATAAACTTTTCTCACTCCATATATACCAAACCTCATCACCTTCAAACCTCAACAAACACCTTTAACTCCTCCATCAACTCCAAATCCTGCTGCTAAATTTAGATCATTTTACAGGCATCTTGTTCGCAAAGCATGTGAGTGTATTGCTTTTTACAGAAAATCCAAAATCCCAGAATTTCAAAACCTCTTCAAAACCCATTTTACACCAACAACATTTTCCATCCAACATTTCCATCCACTCCAAGTTCCCCTATCTCCAAATATTTACCCTATTATCAACAAAACCCACCAGCTCCAATTCCCACAGTCAACAAACCCCTGACCTCCAATCAAAACAAAAACACCAATTCCAATCTCCACTGCTAACAAAATTCACCACTGCCAATATCCAGGATCAACAAACCCCATCATCTCCAATTCCCACCATCGACAAAACTTCCCTTAAAACTTTGTCCCACTACAAACAAAATCCACCACCTCCAATCACCATGGCAACAAACCCCACCTCCTCCAGCCCCTACAATCAACAAACTCCACCACCTCAAATCCCTATGATCAACAAACTCCACCACCTCCTTTCCCTACCTTCAAACATTACCATCCTTGAACTCCCAACTACTGCCAGTTTCTACCAACATGAAAACCAACCACTTCCATTCACCACCATCATCAAAGCTCACCATAATCTTCCAGCATGTTCAAATCAATAAACTCTCACTGTCAGTAAACTCCAGCACCTACAAGCATCCTCTCTAAACTCCAACATTTCCAACCTCCACTCCAATGCCCCACATCTCATTCCAGCAGCTCTTAAAGCTAGAAACCCAAACATCATCTTGCAAGCCCCACCTGAACCCAAACATGGTCAATAAAGGTCTGTATAAAGCTTTTTGAGCCAATCAAATATTTACGCTCACAGCTGTTTATTGAAGATTATCACAGCTGGCGGGAGCTGCAGGGCAGCCGTAAAGCAGAGGACATGCTGAGGGCTGAGGGTTTGGCTTTGTATTCAAGGGTTTTGGGGGGATTTCTGGGTTTTGGTAATGGCAGTCCTCTGAGCATTTGGCATAAGAGCAGGTGGTGTAGATTAAATAGGAAGGATAGGCTAAAATCCCCAAGGATTTGTAAAGGAGTCAAACATGGGCCAAGTGCAAAAAAGACTGATTTGAGATTAATGAAAATGGCTATTTAAAAATGTATGATACTGTTCAAAGGTTTGTATGAAGCTGTAGAAAGGTTTTAAAATTGAACAGAGCTGAAGAACCAGAACAAAAACACTTAAAATGTTTCTGATTAAAATACTTAGGCCTTTTTTAACTGCTTAAAATCCCAGGCTTGTTACATACTTAGGCTTATTATCCAATAACTGCAGAGACTTCAACGCAAACTGACTGAGCTTTTCTTAGGTTATAAGTGTTTGAAAAAACTTTCAGCCCACCAGTGAACCCTGGCCATTTAAGAGATTAAATTCTCAGTTGTCATATCCCACAAAGCTGTGCAGTACAGCTTAATATCCACCTCACATTAATATGTACGTATATTTCCAGAAAATGTCTTAATATGAGATGATTTCACACTAAATAGATAATCAATGATCTACTGTGTAGTCGTTTAACACAGAAATAACTACTCAACTCAGCTAAGACCTACAAACTCACTCTACATTCACACTTAAGTACCCGTGAGGGGGCTTTGCTAAAGGAGGACAGCTGCTGGATGCCAAACACCTCCACCACGCAAAGGGACTGAGCGAGTATGTCCTTAATACCCTCTGAAACAAAAGCCTGGCTCATCCGCTTTCAGCAATATATTCGGCACGACTTGAGAAAAAAGCTGTAATTCTATTTATGTACAGATTATGTGAATCCTTTCTGCGCTTCTGAAGTCACGTTGCTTAGCATATGGAGGAGGCTCCTAGACTGGCATGCCTGCAAACTCTGACTCATTTACTGTGAGAGGGAGACTCTGAGAGAGAGAGAGAGAGAGAAGTGAGAAAGTAAAAGATAGAAAAAGCAGCCAATTATAGCAACCAAAAGGTGTGAAAGTGAGTTCAAACAAAGCCTGTAACACACAATAGCTGGTAGTGTGTGGAGAGGTGCTAAGTTTTGTCATTCAAAACACACATTCTTGTGCTGAAGACAAGGTGTTTTCCTTGTTTCTCAGTGATGAAGTAGCTCGAACAGTTCAAACTGTCAAGATTGGCCCCTCCCAGTCCTGTCCATGTGCTCATATAGTGTTTCAGTCTTCCATGTGCATCTGTTTACATGTCCATGTGCTTCTTTGTTTGGGTTCCTTCTTAGTCCGGCCCCCTTGTTTTCTGACTCCGCCCCTGATTGTTCCACCTGTTTTCCACCTGTTTCCACGCAGCTCGAGTTACCCGCGTCCCAACGCCGCCAAGCCAGTGACAGCAAATCCCCTGGCGCTGAGGGAATACAAGCGTCTTGTCGCTCCCGTAGAAAGGCGAAGGAACATTCCGCCTTGTGTCTTGACAATGAGACCTCAGGTAAGTGCCTTGGGTCTGCCCATCTTGAGCAACACTGCAGGGAGGAGCAACCTGCAGTGCAAGACGTGGTTAGATGGAAGGAACCTGCAGATAACGCTTACTCTGGCACTCGGCTCGGTCTCAAGCGCCACTGCGAGCTTCCCATAGCTCGAGTGAACCTTGGGAACAGCCGAGAGGGTCCTGTTTCTGCCTGTTCCTCCAGGTTGGTGCAGCTGTCACCAGCCGCCAGTCCCCGCGCCTCCGGACCCGCCGCCAGTCGTCGCGCCACTGAACCTGCCGCCTGCCCCTGTGGATGTCGCTGCAGGCTTGCCTGCCTCCATGGACGTCGTTGCAGACTCGTCTGCCTCCGTCGACGTTGCAGTTCCTTTGTTCTGGCCCATCCCGCCCTTTCTTGTGTCTGTTGTTCCCTGTGGGCCTCCTGTGTCTGCTCCCGTGGGCCTCCTGTTTCGTCTGTGTCTGTTCCCCATGGGCCTCCTGTTTCTCCTGTGTCTGCTGTTCCCCATTCCCCGTTTTTTCTGTCCCTTCGTTTTTTGCCCTCCTCTGTTCCTGGTGTGGTTTTATTCCCTTCTGTTGTGTCTGTGCACATTCTCGTTACTGTCCCCTCCCAGTCCTGTCCATGTGCTCGTATAGTGTTTCAGTCTTCTATGTGCATCTGTTTACATGTCCATGCACTTCTTTGTTTAGGTTCCTTCATGGTCCAGCCCCCTTGTTTTCTGACTCAGCCCCTGATTGTTCTACCTGTTTTCCTCTTGTGTCCTGTTATCCCTTGTTAGCCCTCTTGTATTTAAGCCCTGTGTTTTCCCTAGTCTAGTGCTGATCTTTGTTTGATATGTTTGAGGTTTGAAGTGTTGTATGTTGTTTGATCTTCCGGCCCTGTTGTTTGTGTAACCTGTTCATTTTCATTATGCCTGACTGTCGTTCTCTTCATGTTGGCTACGTGAACTGGACATGGACTGTTCTGACTATGACCCTGGATTTGCCCAAAATAAAACTCGCTTATCTCAGCGTATGCGTCCGCCTCCTCGCCCCACGTTACACAAACACAGCCAATGTTCTCATTCCAGATGACTGAGCACGTTCAGAGACTCACAGACTCACAGCATAACAGACATATAATTTCTGAAATATTAGTCCCTTACACTCTGAAGTTTAGTCCCTCACTCTTGTGGCATTTATTACAAGTTACTTTAATTTGATTCACAGTATTTACTGACATCATTTATAGTATATATAGAATAATTCAATATTGTTACAAAATATTTCATTGTAGATGCTGAATAATACAAACTACTGAATAATTCATAGCACGTATTGAAAAATCCAAAGTAGACACTGAATAAAACTCTTTTTAAGACCAATGTCTGAATAAGCCTGCATTTTATGGGGTTAACCCTACACCTTTTCATACCTCTGGGTTTGTGGCAGGCGATGGGTACCAGACAGTCCTCTTTAATGTGGGGTTTGAGGCTGGAGCTGCAGCCACCAGTGTGCTGACCATTGTGGTCAATGCAGAGAACCACACGGTATCTCAAACCTCGCCCACAAGTCACTGTGCACTGAGAGAACACACACACACAAACATCCAGAGAGAAAAATAGCGAGACATGTCATAATATTCTAAATCTTAACATCATAAAACACTTTGCTCTGAATGTTGTACTATTCTCTAATATTAAAGCGAAGAACAGCGATGGATATTGTTGATGAATGAATAGATGGATAGATAATGGACTGATAAACTAAAAGTTGGACAGTCGAGCTGCAACGATTCAACAAAATTTGAATATTAGCCAATGACACCCATTATGAAACAAATCACTGCTTCACTGCCTACGTATTATTTACTTCAACACCAGACACACTCCGTAACGCTTGCTAATGTTTATATGATCCACAGAGTCAGTCTGATAGATTGGAACACACTACAGGAAGGTAGGGGACGATATGGTTCTGTTGTATTGTTACACCGTAAAAGCAGAAATCTCATTGTCCAGTCGGATCCCTGATGCTTACGTCAGAAAGCATATTGGTTTGGTTAGTTAACAATCACATAATAATCCATTAGTAAAAAGTTAGAGAAATTATTATTAGTTGCAGCCTTAATGGATAGAAACACAGATGGAAAATGAATGGTTAATGGATAGACAGATGGACGGATGGACAGATGGATGGATGGATGGACTGAAATACGGATGTATAAATGAATAAATGGATGGATGGATAGACTGATTAATGAAAGGATGGATGGATGGATACACAGATAGACTGAAAAAGGTGTTGAAATATGAATGTATAAATGAACGGATGAATGGTTGAATGAATGTACAGATGCATGGATGGTTGAATGCCTGAATGGATGGATGGATGGACAAATGGATGGATGGATGGATGGATGGATGGATGGATAGATAAATGAACAGATGGATGGACAGACGGATGGATGGATGGACAAAAGGATGGATGGATGGATAGATAGATAAATGAACAGATGGATGGACAGACAGATGGACGAATGGATGGATGGATGGATGGATAGATAGATAAATGAACAGATGGATGGACAGACGGATGGGCAGATGGACGAATGGATGGATGGATGGATGGATGGATGGATGGATGGATGGATAAATGAACAGATGGATGGACAGACGGATGGGTGGATGGACAAATGGATGGATGGATGGATAGAAAAATGAACAGATGGATGGACAGACAGATGGACGAATGGATGGATGGATGGATAGATAGATAAATGAACAGATGGATGGACAGACGGATGGGCGGATGGACGAATGGATGGATGGATGGATAGATAAATGAACAGATGGATGGATAGACGGGTGGATGGCTGGTGGTTTGTTTACCTGAGACCACTCCATTGCGACCCATTTAGGACAGGAGAAGTTGTTGCATGTTTGTTTGTTGGTGGGCCGAGGAGAGTGTGTGCATTTCCACTCCTCCACCTGAACGAGCTGCCCCTGCATGTCCTCCTCCACACACACCACTGAGCGCTCCTGAGAGCCCCCGCCGCACGACACCGAGCATGACGTCCAGGGGTTCTGCTCCCACCTACACACACAGTGACCAACATGTCATTCTCCACACTCTTAAACAGGGGTGCACAAACTTTTTGTTTTGATGGGCCAAAGCGCGATGTGTGGTGATATGAGGGCCTAAAAGACGTACTAAAAATATTTTTATACCATTACACTAAATTTGGGGTAATGCTTTACTGTGGGGCAGCCAATGTGCTAAATCAACAGTCCACATGGGCCAACTTGGGCACTTTATGGGCAGCACTGCTCATAACCATCATTGAACATGATGAACGTCCAGACATTTGTCCTCTAATGGGACTGTTGGTTTCTTTACAGGGTCCACATTCTCTGTTCGGACTGCAGGTATTCTGTCCTGTATTGTGCTCAAATGTACTCTACTAAGTACTAAAAGAGTAATTCTGGCTCTGATGTCCTGTTATCATTTTTATAACCAGACTGGCTTCATGAACTCATTTCAGGTGAAAGTCCTCCAGCGTCTCTCTTGGTAAACCAGTCTTTTAATAGAACGTCATTAATTAGTGACGCTGACGTCTATTAAAATGATCAGAAGCACAAAACACTGAAGGTAAACAGTTTCCATCAGGGAGAACCGAGTGGCTCTGAAATCACTTTTTACACACAAGCAAAGTTTCAGTTTCAGATTTATTTACAACTTAGTTCCAAGTTTAAGTTGAATAAAAACTGGCTTTAAACTCAGGATCACAGATGAGCTCCTTTACTATGTTGATCTGTAGGCGTCTGTTCATAAACATAAACCAGCCCAAACTCATTTACTATAAAATGAAATGGTGTTTGTAGAAATTCAGAAAAAAGCCGCGTCAGTCTCGACTGCATATGTGGACATATTTCTATATTGAGCTCTATTTACACAAAGTTAGTTCATCATTTATGTTGAACAGACTCTCCCAAAGTTTTACGCTGCTGCGCTGACGTTGAACCGGGTGCTGCACTGGGTCGGTATGACCAACAGGTCAAAACCAGCTCTAAACAAAGTGACCGCTGGGCCCTGATTGGTGCTCTGGCTTTGTGGTTCTTTCGTTTTGACATGTTACGTTTTTATACACACAGAAACCAAAAGGAACGACAGATTTCTCAAAATGTAGGAGGAAAAAGTCGGATATTAGACTCTGAAATGTAGTGGAGTGAAAGGAAAAAGTCGCCCAAAATGGAAAAACTTAAGTACAGATACACGAAAAAACTACTTAAGTACAGAAACTAATTACATTTACTCAGTTACTGTCCACCACTGCTGCATGGATGGGTTAAATGCAAAGGTCTAACTTCACAGTGTGCAAACACAGAGACAAATGGCTGTAAATTCTAATAATGCCTGTAATAATCTACCGTTGTGCATTGTGATATTGTTAATCATCGCCAGTATCCAGTTACATCACCCTATCGCCCAAAAAACAGATGAAAAAAGCATGCTGAAGGGCTAGGTGTCCCCAAACTTTTACATGGTCGAGAATCACGCTTGTACAGTTTTCTTCAGCTACATATGGATACGTGTGAGAACATACCGTGGAAGAGGCTGGAAATGATCGTAAGGCATCACCTCCTTGAAGCCGTCACTGTGGAGAAAAATGAACCAAAACATTTCAGGTCTCAAACGTCAACTCGTCTGCATTCTCAAAACATTAAAAACAAACATGTCATGCAGCGTGAGTCATGTGACCTCTCCCTCGTTTATTAGTCTGCATCCATCAGCGTCAAACGCCACGGCCTAGCATTTGCCTTATAAAGTCAAACAGCAGTGTATGGATCTGAAGTCTGCTTGCTTTGGCATGCGGTCAGACGCGGATCACAGTCGTGCGCCATGCAGAGGCGTGTGTGTGGTAGAGTGAGTGTAATGTGGAACCAGCCTTTCGAGGCAGGGGTCCATGTTGCACTCTTTCAGCTTGGGCTTCGGTTTGTTGTTCTCCGGGTAGCTGTGGCAGTGGTGGTCCGGGACGGTCTTGTTGTAGCGGATGTCCACGCAGTCGGCCGAGTTCAGCTGGTAGCCTGAGAACAGTCCGGTGTGCTGAGTTAGTGAGAGGCATTGTACTGTTTCCTATAAAAATGTCTGGACAGCATTCAAGCTTGGTTACTACTACTGATTTGAGCTATGCACGTTTATTGGTAACACCTTGTCATACAGAGTCGGAAACCACATTATCAGGCCTATTAAAGACCATTAGATGCAGTTTAAGGCACGAATGTGAACCCTGCTAATTGGTGTACATAAGCTTCCATTACTTGTTAGCTACATTTGTAGCTCCAGTGCAAAAAAATGAAAGAAGCAAACCTCCTCCACAGGTGACGGAGCAGGGGAAGAAGTCCGTCTCTCTCCACTGGTAGCGGATGGGCTGGTAGAACATGAACTGCATCACCGTGTCTTTGGGAGCAGCATACTTCAGCTAAGACAAGACGGAAGACTCTAAGCACGTGTTTGTGAAAAATTCAAACGAAAGCTCTTAAACTGAATTCCCATAACTTGCTTGGATGGTGGTTCAGACTGGGTTGACCATTGGCAACGGCTCTTCAGTATTTGTACTCTTATGCTGAACTAAATGGACATTTTTGTTTTATTTATTTGTTTATTTTTTCAAATCGTGAGTTCAGCTTCTTTTATTATAAGGGTTTAAAATGACATCTCCCATCTATTTGACTGGAAAGAAGACCCCCGGTGGTCTCAAGGAGATGAAGAGGTTAATGTTCCTCTTCATTAAACACACCTCAATCAACTCATCCGCTAATTAGCAAGGCCTCTTTGAGTTAAATTCAGAGCGTAAGAAGAGGGAAAACACTAAACTCTGCAGAGCTACGGCCTGGAAAGAACCCAGCTCGACACCCCTGCAGCAAAGGAACGTTCCAACCACCCGCACAGCTCTGATGATTTCTAATTCATGCGGCCTGCAAGCTTGGCTCAAACTTGTCAATGTAAAATTTACAGCATTATTTTGCACTTTAGCAATTAAGCTGGCATAAATCAGCTCCGTGTTAATGCTTCAACACTCATTCTTGGTGTGAGGAATACTAAGTATTGATTTGAGAGTTTAGTCATGTAAAATAAAAACTTTTAACACCTTTTAAACACCTGAAAGCTTTGGATGCTGACATAACAACAAATGGAGAAAATGTGGGGCTCTATTTCCAAACTAGCTCTGTCACTCACACTGAATTTACACATCAGAAACATGATCATCTGAAACACCAAACTTTTGAGGTCAGTTTAATCGTTACCAAATCCAGCCACAGTGGAGCACCCTCATCACGCGTTCTCTAAACTGAGCCGTTCTGATGTTTACTGCGTATAATGCACCCGCTCTGTAGGCTTCGCTCCAACTCTAAAAGCCTCGATGTCATCAGCTCCATGTGAAACGCAGCGTGTATAACTTGCCGCTGAATCTAATCCACGGTTGGTTTTCTATCTGCGATCATTAGCTAAGCAGCCGCAACACGCTGCTTCAATTGGCAGGAGAAACGAGTCATGTTCAATTTCAGCTAAGCCGCAGTGACATCAGCAAGTCTGTGTCTTGATTTGAGACTTACGCAACCGAGAGAAACACAGTCAAATCTCATATTGCTGTGTTTAAAAAAGCCACACAGAACATTTGAAGAGAAATACTTTTGGTTCGTCCTCATTTTTGCTTAGTTTATATAGAACACTCAACAAACAGTCTACTACAGTAACTCCACTCAGAGCTACGGCAGTGCTCAAAAGACCAAGCTACAGTAACAGCTAGTAGCGTTTTATAGACCAGGCCTGAGCAATATAATCGGATATGGTCGATGACTGACAAGTAATCCGATGACGATGCTCAAAAGGTGATGATCGCTGTGCTGACAAACTGAAAGAGAGGCTTGTTGAATATGTTGGGAACCAAGGGCCGGATTATTTTGTCTTAAGCTAAGATCTGACCAGGTCTTAAGATAAGATTTCTCACTGACTCTCATTACAGAAACGTGTCTGATCTTAATTTAGGAATCTTATCTTACAGCATCTGATCTCAAGTTAGGAAGTCTTAACCTGCTCAATCAAAGTCGTCAGTCAATGGTTGTGTCAATGGTTTCCTAGCGACTGACCATATACACACAGCTGAAACGTAAACATGTAAGCAAAATAATCAAGTTATTTATCCGAACAGCTATCTTTGCTGATGTGAGAAAGGTCAAGCAAAACTAAGGCGTGATAAAGTTGAAGAATATAGTGAGAGCGCCCCCTGTTTGTCAGGGCAATGCCTCTCTCCAGTTTCTTAAATGCCTATATTTGCCTATGCCTATAAATGCCTGAAATATTTCATCATCAACATTAACACAAGAAGGCAATAAGAGGGATGGCGGAGATCGAGCGTCTGCAGCGTCTGAGAGTTTTAAAATGCAGAGTTAGAAGAGAAAAACATCTCACAGTGAAAGCTGCGTTTACAGTGTAAATAAATGTAGCGTCATTGCGCTCGTAACCACAACAGAAACGGGCGCTTAAGGAGGTTTTGTCAAGATAGGATCTTCCTGCAATACCGTTTTCTTATCTGGAGTTAATGATGAGATTATGAAGTTAGGAACTGTTGTCCTGTAATAGCTACTGTCCTAAATTCCGTCTTAAATGAAGTCCTCGTGGAGACTAAGCAGATCAAGTTCCAGACTTAAGAAGTTTCTGTAATACAGCCCCTGTTCTAATGTTCCCTCCCTGTTTTCAGGAGCCGGAGAGAAGACTGTTAGTTCTCTCTTCTATGCTCCACTACTAGCTTATTTTACCTGATGTTCAGTTTAGCTTGAGTGCACTGAACCAGAAAATGCTGCGTTTTGGACCTTCAGCTTGCTTCAGTGTGACTCACTTCAGTAAAACAATGGAGCTAAAGTGACTGGGTTTTACCAAAGAGCAGCTAAATTAGCTTTAGCCTCTGATCTCTGCCAACACTGGTAAAACAGGATCAGAAAAAAGCAACAAAGGAAAAAAAGCAATACATTCCTTATAGCTAAGGTGTGCCAACCTGTCCAGGGTGTATCCTGCCTACCGCCTGATGACAGCTGGGATAGGCTCCAGTAACCCCCACGAACCCAGAAGGATAATGGAAAATGTGCGTGTGTGTGTGTGTGTGTGTGTGGCATCCCAGTAGTTTCAATTATTCTACTTAGGAATTCCAGAGAGACTGTTCTAATGATGGAAAACAGCTCATGGACGTGGCTTTGGAAATCATCTGCAGTCAAAGTTTCTCCAACAGGGAGCGCTATTAGCATGCAAATCACCAGGAATCTACACCAGAAGAAGCTCATGAATGCATGTGTTTGCAGTAACATCTAGTAAAATGACTGGTGAAGCAGTTTTCAGAAGGTGCAGCGTTACTCAGCCTTATATTAGTTAATATGTGATTTTTATTGTTATTGTTAAAACTGTATAAAATAGGTCACAGCTGCAGAAGACCAAGATATACTCAATATTTAACTAGAAACCGTCTAAAAAACAATTTTCTACTTACTTTGGGTATCGCTCAGGCCGAGACACAAGCATTTGATGAATGTCAGAATCTTAGTGAAAACTGCGGAAGTGGGTTTTAAAAAGAAATCTCTCTTTAAGAGCGGCTGGTGAATGAGACCCACTGTTTACCTTTGAGGGTGTAGTTACACTATTTGTACCTTACAGGACCTTTTACTCCAAAGTAACATTGTATACAATAAATGACAACGTAATTGTTAATAGTTTGTTATTGACTATTAATAACGATATAATAGTTACATACACATTAAGAAATGATACCATTTGAATACCATTTGGATTATAACTGTTAGTGACAGAAATAATCTGTATGCCTTAAACTGTCGGAACGTAATAATTATAAATATTATGACATTAATGTTCATATGAATATGCATAACTTCAAGTATTAAGCATTTATTTAGACGCTTAAAAACATTTCATAAAAATTTGAAATAATTTGCATATGCTCATATGCATTTTGAGTAGGCATTAAATAGTTAAGTAGATTCTTTTTATACTATTATAATCAATAATTGGACCCCTCTTGTAAAGTTACACCTTTATAGTTCATATATCGCAGCTGAACATACTGCAGTCTGACCACACAAATCAAGGAAATTTGGTCAACTGTAAGTTGTAATATGGACAGTCCAAGAATCAGATTTAAGAAAGAAAGCCAGCTGTGTGAATGTGAACAACCCCACAGGCTGCTTCACATTCCCATCCTGATCACTTTTCAGCAAAGTATATATATATAAAAAAAAAACCCAAATCCAGTCTAGGGAGACAAAAAAATCACATTTGAGACACTTAAAACCTTTTAATGTGAACGCAGCCTTAATAACCCAGTTTGGGTCCCAGAGTAAGCCGTGTTGGGCGCAGCCTTGCAGTAATGAGAAGCTGAAAGACTGCCAGCAGATCAAAGCCTAACGCAGAGGGAGCTAATCCTGGTCCCAGCGCGCCGCTGTCCTGCAGGATTCGGCTCTAATCCTAATCCTAATCTAACGCACCTGGATCTAATGATCTGAGGGAGATGCTCCTGAAGGACAGCCTGCAGCTCTCTGGGAGAAGGACTGAATATCCTCACCCACTGCACAACTCGGGATGAATGAACAAGTGAATTTAAGCACTGTCCCAGATTTCGGACCATGTTTTTAGCAAACGCAAGCATTTCAGATGGTTAGACAGTAAAAAAGCTGAAAATTGAACTGGAATACAAAGTATTATCAAAGTTAAAAGTAAAGTAAAACATGTCCACATGTAACATGACTATGTGAATATAGTGAAAAATAATAAATAAATAAAAAAAACCCACAAAATAAAAATCTTTGATTTGATCGAATTTGAAAATTGTTGTGAAATATAGTGTAAAAGCTCAATTAGCTAATTGTCACTGTTAGGTTTGGTGAGTTTTGCTCCTACCTGTTTAGCATATGGACATCGTTCCTATGGCAACATCATTCTAAAAATCAGATTTGATCGATTGCACGAGTGGAAGCAGAGGTGTTTCTAATAAAGTGGCCAGTCTAAAAAGTCTACAATGTCAAATTTAAGACACACATCTGATTCGCCCTGCAGCGCAAACCTTTCTCCTTCCTTATGCAAGTGGTCAGTCTTATCTAGTGCTCTCAGAATTAACTCCTGAAAAATGAATCATTTGTGCTTAATGGCAGTTTAAAGATGAACTGAAATGATTTACTGCACTGTAGCACCTCAGTGATAAAAGATGGACCCTGAAAGTCACAGATTAGCAGCTGTTGTTTCTGAAAATGCAGGCAGGCCTTATTTGTTACCCACCTTGATGGTGAAGTCTGCAGACAGAGGCCCGTGACAGCGCAGAGTTTGTCTCTCGCTTCCTTTCTGGTAGTCCACAGTGTTGTTAGCCAGTGTATACGACCCTGTGGAGGTGAAGGCTAACTCCTCTCTCCGTCCACCAGGTGTGTGGGCTTCGATCACTAACAAACAACAAAACAAACACTCATCATTTACACTCTGCACTGACAGGGAAGAAAAACTACTGCACTCACTGGCCACTTTATTGGAAACCCCTCTCTTGTAGCTCCACCTTGCTGGCGTACAGTCAGTTCCACCATCCACGGTCAGTTTATGTACAGGTACTGACAAGTACAAGGCAAGTGTTTCTAATAAAGTGGCCACTTAATGGACGCACTGGGTGGTTGCTTTTGGATAAAGCGTCTAGTTAGTGGAAGTACAAGGTAGGTGTTTCTAATAAAGTGGCCACTTAATGGACGCACTAGGTGGTTGCTTTTGGATAAAGCGTCTAGTCAGTGGAAGTACAAGGTAGGTGTTTCTAATAAAGTGGCCACTTAATGGAAGTATAAGGTAG
>NC_051225.1:37240757-37258257 GCF_015220715.1 Pygocentrus nattereri
AATGCAGAGAAAGAGCCACTGCTGAGAGGAGAACAGAGCGTAACTGCCAGCGCCTCATTAGGAGCATTTTTACTACATATTAATAACACAGAGTTAGATGACAAGACGGATTCCTGATGGCTAGCCAATGGAGTGCGAGATCCTGGACAGCTTGACCTATCAGATTACTCAAGTTCCACCAAAAACGCCCACACCGGCGGGGTAAAAATGACGCCTCCTTGTCAACGCGCTGAAAAGTGAATTATTAGCTAGACGGCATTTATTAGAGAGAGCATAACATACTTGGATTGAGTTACGCTGCACTTTTTGTTAAACAGGCTATTAAAGTGTATAGCATGATACTGTGAAAATGCCTGAGTCTGCCACCGCCACTAAACATGCCAGACTTTACTAACCCTTTGATTCCAAAGCAAAAAGTAGCTCTCTTCTTTTTTAACAATGTGATTTACTCAGCGCGGTTGGTATATTTATTTTGGTACACTGTAAATCATTGTAAATTCACTGTAAATTAATGGCCACTAGTTGCATTACTTACATTACAGCAAGTTACTGTACAACATTAACAGTAAATAAAAGTCAAATATTCAGTGTCATACTGTGACTCCACACTCACCTGCACCACGAGATTAATGTGAAGTAGCTGTTATTGTGCTGTACATCCACTTGAATTAAAGTAAGCTCCTGTATTTTTACAGAACAACCGTAAATTTCACGCACCTCAGTAGACAGTAATTTATTGTAAATTTACAGATTAAAAATGACTTTTTAGAATTGTAAATATCTGTAAATAAGTAAAATAAAACAATATAGATTAATACATTCATTCATATTATACATTCATTATTTTGCACTGTATATGCAAAGAATATCTCAAAGATACACAGAATATCTTTTAAAATGCAAATGTTCACTTTACATTTGAGTCATTTTAGCACTGCTAATAATTTGCACAAACATGGCCAAAAACATGATACTTATTTAGCCATCATATCCCATATTTCTATGTGTTATAGCTTAATGTAAACAGTAATTTGATGTACAATTACAGAAAATATCTTCAGGAGAGTTGATTCCAATTGACAATGATGAATATGGTATTTTAATGTGTACTAAAAGAGTTCAATATTGTGAAATCCAGGTAAGAAATTAACAGTGTATGTTGTAATACGATCTAGCAAGGCCAAAAATTCATCGATTTTTTAAAAATTGTTTGTGTCACTTCTGAAACTATCATTTTTGAGCAAACAAACATGTGAATAGGGATGCACTTCACGCTTCAGTGTGGCCTTTGATTGTTATTCTGATGAAACAAATCAGAATGATAAAAGTCCTGGTCCTGCAATCTGATTGGCTGAAGCTGAAGTAAATTGCTCAAAACAACTAAATTCTGTGTTAATGCACCAAGTGACTACAAAACATTATGCTCTTAATGCACTGTTGTGTTACTGAATGGACCGACTACACTGATAGATGAAGCCAGTTTTTCTGAATGGCTCAGCCAGTTTGCACTGAAGTTCCTGTAGTTGCTGAATAATAAGCCTGGTATGTAATAAGACTTAGATTTTATGGTACTAAACTGTGGAGCTGACAACTTATTTTCTTAACAACTACGCTAAACGATAGCTAACAGGTTAATCAGCTCCTCTATTAATATCCAGTATAATGGCTTTGAAAAAATATGCCTTATATTATTTTCTCTAAGAAGGAAATCTTAGTAAACAATGAATGCATTTATTTGCATCCGATCGTAATCAGATTTCTGCAATTATCTGAATATTCAAATGGTCAAGTGCACAGCACTCTCTAATTTCTTAAATTGGATTAAGGTTTAGAAATTGCTTAGAAATCTGATGGAGACATGGATTTCAGCATAGTAATCGGGTTTTTCAGTGCACATAAACTCTTACTCTGATTTCTTTCGGAATTCTCTTTCTGCACATGTGCGGAAACAGTAGCACACAGAAAGCCCCGATTCCACATGCTGATCCAGTTTACTGACCAATGTTGACCCACACACTCACCAGTTTTTCTGGGGGTCAGATTTTAAAAGAGAACTTAATATTAAATGGGGGCTTTTAGAGGTGGATGTCTGGTTCCTATCACCACCACTGTGAACATTAAGTTTCTCTAGCATTTCACACCAAAGCTCTCTGAATGACTGTTTACATATAGACCACGTAATTGCTTAATTATGGAGATGCTACGCTCAGGTTAATCAGAGCTCTTTGCTCTGTTTTGACTAAAAATGGTGTCTTGAGTGAGAAAAGCTTTGCTCAACTGCCAAACTTTGGCCAGACGCAATACTCATCAGTGGCTCTCTCCAAAAACAATACAAAACTCTATTTCCACTGTAGGACACTTGAGCACATCTTCCTTTGTTGAGCAGCCCAGAGATGACCTATTGTGAACAAGGTTTACAAACAAAATCACCAAATATGGACACCAAACAGCACAAAGCCAGGCTTGTTTGAAGAAAGGAGGCGTCTTATGTGAGAAAAAGTGGGACCAGACTGACTAATTATGGCAGCAAAATGCAATTTGAAGAACATTAATGCCTTATTTGATATGATTGGCAAGGTTTTCCAGTCATATCAGGCTACAGTACAAAAAAGCACAACATTGAGTTTATTTTATTCAGACGTGTCGTTTCATTGTTAAGAAAATACATCACGTCAACACAGATAGTGCCAAAAGTGCGTAAACTAACAGACGACATTAATGTAATACAGTACTGTGTGAAGGTCAGAGACCACCTTATCGTTTTCCTCACTGCCAGTCAAAACGGTCATTAAGTACAAATTTTCCATATTTTTAGTGTCAATATTTAACAGAAAGTTACACAAAAGCCTCAATATGAGAACACCGAAACTGGACATCTGAGATGTGGATCTCCAAAGTCAAACTTAGTTCTGTAGGGTTCTATCTGTGAGCCAATCAGCACTTTGAATACACGAGAGGACCAATCAGGCTCTGTTTCTTCATCATGTCGCTGCACTGCTCAGTGACTGTGGGAAAAGTTTATAAAACTTAACGAAACTTGAAACATGTTGCTGAAAGCCTGCGGGTCTTCTTTCTTTTGAAAGCCTTATTGTGTTTGATTGTATAAATGTTAAGCCTTAAAGGTAATAAAATAGTAAATATTAGAATCGATTGGCTCTTAATTACAACATAAACATTCATATTATTCATTTATTCATCTTTTCCTTTTCTTCTTTTTCCCCAAAATAAGACATTTTCATGCAACATTTCTGATATAAAACAAAACCTCACACTGTCTTTAAACCTGCTCCACTTACTTGCTGGGACAGTTTATCACAATAGCTGGTCGCTGTCTGACCTAAAGGACATTTAAAGTAATGGTACCTAAAACTGACTTCTTAAATATTTAGCACTGACCTTTATACTTAATCTATCAATCAATGCTTTTTTGAATAAGAAAAAGATGATCTGTCCTAAAACAAGGAATGAATGTTCTGAAAATTCAATCATAAAAATAAATGTCATCAGAAATTCAATTTAATGTTCTGTTAAATGTAGACTGTCTATTACAATAATTTTATGTTTTAAAACAAATTACATGTAAACTGTTTGTGTACTTTGAAAATCATTGCTTCTTTTCATGTTTTACCAGATAGAACCATATAATTCCAATTAGAAAGTGAGTTCTTAGGATTAGAAAGTTTTATCCAGAGCTGGTTTATGAGGAGCCTGGCCTCTTCCTATTTCCACCACTAGATAAAAAACAGGACGTTTGCAGTCCTGCAGACGGCGCCCACGAGTGAGTCCTCAATGAAGTGCTAAATGGCTAAAAGCGAAAAGTTAAAACAGTTTCTAATCACTCGCCCAAACTTTGCTTTCATTTTAGAAAGTAGAAAGAGGTATTTCACTAACAAAGCAAACTTACCTATGTTTTTCTCTTTTTCTACTGTAAACAGATCTGGGGCAGCAGAACGCTGGCATTACTGCTACTGAGTGCTGATTGGTTGATGAGCGGAGCAGCCCATTGGCTGTCCGACTCATTGACGTAATGAATGTACGTGAGGTGCTGTTTTACAGTGCTTTCACATTTAATTCGTTTTAAAAGAACCGAAGTGATTTCTGTTAAAGTGAGCCTGAAAGGGAACCAACTGCAAATGACCTCAGTTCTTTCTGTGTTCACGATATAAGTGAACTATAAAGAGGACTCAAACCACTTTTTGTTCAGATCACTCTCTTGGCTGTGTGTACGGTGAGCCTCAAGGTCTTCACCATGAAGCAAAGCTAAAGTGGACTGGGACGTCTTGATTTCTCTAACCACAAAACAAACCATTTGGAGCCGTTTGGAGGGGTCTGGGTTTGTTTGGCATGTTCACATATGCAGAAGAAACCTAAACTCAGAGTTCGCTTCAGCTGCTGAAATGTGTGAAAACACCCTTAAACTCCTATAACTCAAGTTCAAAAGCTCTTAAAGATAACAGCAGGATTAAACTGTTATATGGGATTCAGATGCTGTTCAGAAAATCTTAAAAATGTTCAATTTCTAAACTATGATTTCGCTCAAATGCTCCATATTAACCCATTCATTCTGGACGTGCTCGGGAAGGTCCTCACTACAAGTCCTTTGGTTCTATCTGCCTTTGACTTGTTCCAAAACATGCATTTCTGATAGGGTTTTAATATTAAACATTTTGAACACATTTAAGGTCTGTGTCATTTGGATGTAAAAAGAGACGTGTTCACACATCAGTGCTGCTATTTAGATGCAAAATCTTTGAAGCTCACTGCTCAGAATGCAGACAGAGCCTAATAATTTCAAGGGGACGACTTGTTGTTGAGATTTTTTTTGCATTGCGAAAAGCGGAAAATGCAGCCAACTTCTAAGACCGAACTTTGGAGGTATGGAAAAATATCAGTACAGATTATTTTCAAAATCTGAAAGCAAGTCTCTGGAAAACGCACACAAAATAATTAAAATTAAATAGATACAGTGTGGTCAGACTTTTGCACAGCTCTGTGTATTTTATATTTCATGTATATGTTTGAATCAAGTAAACTCAGTGCTGCAGTGCACTTTCTACTACATCCATAAACTCAGAGCAAGTCCAAACAATAAAAACGACAAGAGGATGAAATACAGCATAGAAAAACAGCTCAACACTGACAAAAGTTTTTTTCCCTAAAAATGTGACCTGTCAGTGGCCTCATAGGGAATCAATAACTCTTTATGAGGAGCCAAAAATATCCACTTTCCCAATATGCTAAACAATACGTCTGCCTGCTGCACTATAAATCCAGT
Organism: Pygocentrus nattereri; assembly: GCF_015220715.1. Classification (NCBI taxonomy): domain Eukaryota; kingdom Metazoa; phylum Chordata; class Actinopteri; order Characiformes; family Serrasalmidae; genus Pygocentrus; species Pygocentrus nattereri. The sequence goes on from NC_051225.1 coordinate 37,246,033, forward strand.
ATGCAAATAAACCTGCCAATGACTGCATCATTAGCCAAAGCCAACGGAACTCCAAGAATGCAGGACTGGCCTCGAAATACTTGCTAAAAAAAAATAAAAAATTCAAGGCCTTCAAAAGAGCCCTTTATCCTCAACCTGAGGCCACATTCGCAGGCAATATGCCGACTAAAATAAACACTTAGGCTACCTCAAAAGCATAACACAACACAAAGTCAATATTTTAAAAACGTATCTAAATAGCTAGATCCAATAACCAGAGACGTCTATGAAAAGGCTGGAGGCACTTAATCTCTGAAATAAACCAAAATAAAAGTGCTGTTCTTCAGTCGCACTCTCGCTATGACGTCTTGCCAGTTACAGTATAAAATATATGCATGTAATGATGGCGACTGAATAGCGCTTTTTATCTCCACATTAAGTTTTATGATACAAACCACAAAGCACAACAATAACTATTGGCTCTCTATGACATTCATATTGCTCCATCTGGAACAGGAGTTGGGCCAGATGGCAAGCAAATAGGACCATATTCATAAATAAATGCTGTGGCTTTTACCAGGCTAGAACAGACCTATCAGCTGACCGCTGTTAGAAAAATGACAGGTCTGGAGTCAGTGGATGGGAGTGCCTGAAGAGCAATGTTGCATTTTCTTTGCATGCATTCTTTCCAAAATCGCTGAATCGATCAACTATTATTTTATTAATTTGATTAATTATACCTATGTGGATCACCATTATCCACAGTTTTAACTGTGCAACTTTGAAACAGTAAATCGCCCCCTACGCTTCCTGTAGTGTATTACAGTCTATCAGAGTGACTGTGTGGATCATATGAACATTATAGAGCTTTTTAAATTAAACAGTAGAAGCCGTATCGCCCCCTACGCTTCCTGTAGTGTATTACAGTCTATCAGAGTGACTGTGTGGATCATATGAACATTATAGAGCTTTTTAAATGAAACAGTAGAAGCCGTATCGCCCCCTACGCTTCCTGTAGTGTATTACAGTCTGTCAGAGCAACTGTGTGGATCATATGAACATTATAGAGCTTTTTAAATGAAACAGTAGAAGCCGTATCGCCCCCTACGCTTCCTGTAGTGTATTACAGTCTGTCAGAGCGACTGTGTGGATCATATGAACATTATAGAGGCTTTTTAAATGAAACAGTAGAAGCCGTATCGCCCCTACGCTTCCTGTAGTGTATTACAGTCTGTCAGAGCAACTGTGTGGATCATATGAACATTATAGAGCTTTTTAAATGAAACAGTAGAAGCCGTATCGCCCCCTACGCTTCCTGTAGTGTATTACAGTCTGTCAGAGCGACTGTGTGGATCATATGAACATTATAGAGCTTTTTAACTGAAACAGTAGAAGCCGTATCGCCCCCTATGCTTCCTGTAGTGTATTACAGTCTGTCAGAGCGACTGTGTGGATCATATGAACATTATAGAGCTTTTTAAATGAAACAGTAGAAGCCGTATCGCCCCCTACGCTTCCTGTAGAGTATTGCAGTCTGTCAGAGCGACTGTGTGGATCATATGAACATTATAGAGCTTTTTAAATGAAACAGTAGAAGCCGTATCGCCCCCTACGCTTCCTGTAGTGTATTACAGTCTGTCAGAGCGACTGTGTGGATCATATGAACATTATAGAGCTTTTGAAATGAAACAGTAGAAGCCGTATCGCCCCCTACGCTTCCTGTAGTGTATTACAGTCTGTCAGAGCGACTGTGTGGATCATATGAACATTATAGAGCTTTTTAAATGAAACAGTAGAAGCCGTATCGCCCCCTACGCTTCCTGTAGTGTATTGCAGTCTGTCAGAGCGACTGTGTGGATCATATGAACATTATAGAGCTTTTTAAATGAAACAGTAGAAGCCGTATCGCCCCCTACGCTTCCTGTAGTGTATTACAGTCTGTCAGAGCGACTGTGTGGATCATATGAACATTATAGAGCTTTTTAAATGAAACAGTAGAAGCCGTATCGCCCCCTACGCTTCCTGTAGTGTATTACAGTCTGTCAGAGCGACTGTGTGGATCGTATGAACATTATAGAGCTTTTTAAATGAAACAGTAGAAGCCGTATCGCCCCCTACGCTTCCTGTAGTGTATTACAGTCTGTCAGAGTGACTGTGTGGATCATATGAACATTATAGAGCTTTTTAAATGAAACAGTAGAAGCCGTATCGCCCCCTACGCTTCCTGTAGAGTATTGCAGTCTGTCAGAGTGACTGTGTGGATCATATGAACATTATAGAGCTTTTTAAATGAAACAGTAGAAGCCGTATCGCCCCCTACGCTTCCTGTAGTGTATTACAATCTGTCAGAGCGACTGTGTGGATCATATGAACATTATAGAGCTTTTGAAATGAAACAGTAGAAGCCGTATCGCCCCCTACGCTTCCTGTAGTGTATTACAGTCTGTCAGAGCGACTGTGTGGATCATATGAACATTATAGAGCTTTTTAAATGAAACAGTAGAAGCCGTATCGCCCCCTACGCTTCCTGTAGTGTATTGCAGTCTGTCAGAGCGACTGTGTGGATCATATGAACATTATAGAGCTTTTTAAATGAAACAGTAGAAGCCGTATCGCCCCCTACGCTTCCTGTAGTGTATTACAGTCTGTCAGAGCGACTGTGTGGATCGTATGAACATTATAGAGCTTTTTAAATGAAACAGTAGAAGCCGTATCGCCCCCTACGCTTCCTGTAGTGTATTACAGTCTGTCAGAGCGACTGTGTGGATCGTATGAACATTATAGAGCTTTTTAAATGAAACAGTAGAAGCCGTATCGCCCCCTACGCTTCCTGTAGTGTATTACAGTCTGTCAGAGTGACTGTGTGGATCATATGAACATTATAGAGCTTTTTAAATGAAACAGTAGAAGCCGTATCGCCCCCTACGCTTCCTGTAGAGTATTACAGTCTGTCAGAGTGACTGTGTGGATCATATGAACATTATAGAGCTTTTTAAATGAAACAGTAGAAGCCGTATCGCCCCCTACGCTTCCTGTAGAGTATTACAGTCTGTCAGAGTGACTGTGTGGATCATATGAACATTATAGAGCTTTTTAAATGAAACAGTAGAAGCCGTATCGCCCCCTACGCTTCCTGTAGTGTATTACAGTCTGTCAGAGTGACTGTGTGGATCATATGAACATTATAGAGCTTTTTAAATGAAACAGTAGAAGCCGTATCGCCCCCTACGCTTCCTGTAGTGTATTACAGTCTGTCAGAGCGACTGTGTGGATCATATGAACATTATAGAGCTTTTTAAATGAAACAGTAAAAGCCGTATCGCCCCCTACGCTTCCTGTAGAGTATTGCAGTCTGTCAGAGCGACTGTGTGGATCATATGAACATTATAGAGCTTTTAAATGAAACAGTAGAAGCCGTATCGCCCCCTACGCTTCCTGTAGTGTATTACAGTCTGTCAGAGCGACTGTGTGGATCATATTATCATTATAGAGCTTTTTAAATGAAACAGTAGAAGCCGTATTGCCCCCTACGCTTCCTATAGTGTATTACAGTCTGTCAGAGTGACTGTGTGGATCATATGAACATTATAGAGGCTTTTTAAATGAAACAGTAGAAGCCGTATCGCCCCCTACGCTTCCTATAGTGTATTACAGTCTGTCAGAGTGACTGTGTGGATCATATGAACATTATAGAGCTTTTTAAATGAAACAGTAGAAGCCGTATCGCCCCCTACGCTTCCTGTAGTGTATTACAGTCTGTCAGAGTGACTGTGTGGATCATATGAACATTATAGAGCTTTTTAAATGAAACAGTAGAAGCCGTATCGCCCCCTACGCTTCCTGTAGTGTATTACAGTCTGTCAGAGCGACTGTGTGGATCATATGAACATTATAGAGCTTTTTAACTGAAACAGTAGAAGCCGTATCGCCCCCTACTGCTTCCTGTAGTGTATTACAGTCTGTCAGAGCGACTGTGTGGATCATATGAACATTATAGAGCTTTTTAAATGAAACAGTAGAAGCCGTATCGCCCCCTACGCTTCCTGTAGATGTATTGCAGTCTGTCAGAGCGACTGTGTGGATCATATGAACATTATAGAGCTTTTTAAATGAAACAGTAGAAGCCGTATCGCCCCCTACGCTTCCTGTAGTGTATTACAGTCTGTCAGAGCGACTGTGTGGATCATATGAACATTATAGAGCTTTTGAAATGAAACAGTAGAAGCCGTATCGCCCCCTACGCTTCCTGTAGTGTATTACAGTCTGTCAGAGCGACTGTGTGGATCATATGAACATTATAGAGCTTTTTAAATGAAACAGTAGAAGCCGTATCGCCCCCTACGCTTCCTGTAGTGTATTGCAGTCTGTCAGAGCGACTGTGTGGATCATATGAACATTATAGAGCTTTTTAAATGAAACAGTAGAAGCCGTATCGCCCCCTACGCTTCCTGTAGTGTATTACAGTCTGTCAGAGCGACTGTGTGGATCATATGAACATTATAGAGCTTTTTAAATGAAACAGTAGAAGCCGTATCGCCCCCTACGCTTCCTGTAGTGTATTACAGTCTGTCAGAGCGACTGTGTGGATCGTATGAACATTATAGAGCTTTTTAAATGAAACAGTAGAAGCCGTATCGCCCCCTACGCTTCCTGTAGTGTATTACAGTCTGTCAGAGTGACTGTGTGGATCATATGAACATTATAGAGCTTTTTAAATGAAACAGTAGAAGCCGTATCGCCCCCTACGCTTCCTGTAGATGTATTACAGTCTGTCAGAGTGACTGTGTGGATCATATGAACATTATAGAGCTTTTTAAATGAAACAGTAGAAGCCGTATCGCCCCCTACGCTTCCTGTAGAGTATTACAGTCTGTCAGAGTGACTGTGTGGATCATATGAACATTATAGAGCTTTTTAAATGAAACAGTAGAAGCCGTATCGCCCCCTACGCTTCCTGTAGTGTATTACAGTCTGTCAGAGTGACTGTGTGGATCATATGAACATTATAGAGCTTTTTAAATGAAACAGTAGAAGCCGTATCGCCCCCTACGCTTCCTGTAGTGTATTACAGTCTGTCAGAGCGACTGTGTGGATCATATGAACATTATAGAGCTTTTTAAATGAAACAGTAGAAAGCCGTATCGCCCCCTACGCTTCCTGTAGAGTATTGCAGTCTGTCAGAGCGACTGTGTGGATCATATGAACATTATAGAGCTTTTAAATGAAACAGTAGAAGCCGTATCGCCCCCTACGCTTCCTGTAGTGTATTACAGTCTGTCAGAGCGACTGTGTGGATCATATTATCATTATAGAGCTTTTTAAATGAAACAGTAGAAGCCGTATTGCCCCCTACGCTTCCTGTAGTGTATTACAGTCTGTCAGAGCGACTGTGTGGATCATATGAACATTATAGAGCTTTTTAAATGAAACAGTAGAAGCCGTATCGCCCCCTACGCTTCCTGTAGTGTATTACAGTCTGTCAGAGCGACTGTGTGGATCATATGAACATTATAGAGCTTTTTAAATGAAACAGTAGAAGCCGTATCGCCCCCTACGCTTCCTGTAGTGTATTACAGTCTGTCAGAGCGACTGTGTGGATCATATGAACATTATAGAGCTTTTTAAATGAAACAGTAGAAGCCGTATCGCCCCCTACGCTTCCTGTAGTGTATTACAGTCTGTCAGAGCGACTGTGTGGATCATATGAACATTATAGAGCTTTTTAAATGAAACAGTAGAAGCCGTATCGCCCCCTACGCTTCCTGTAGTGTATTACAGTCTGTCAGAGCGACTGTGTGGATCATATGAACATTATAGAGCTTTTTAAATGAAACAGTAGAAGCCGTATCGCCCCCTACGCTTCCTGTAGTGTATTACAGTCTGTCAGAGTGACTGTGTGGATCATATGAACATTATAGAGCTTTTTAAATGAAACAGTAGAAGCCGTATCGCCCCCTACGCTTCCTGTAGTGTATTACAGTCTGTCAGAGTGACTGTGTGGATCATATGAACATTATAGAGCTTTTTAAATGAAACAGTAGAAGCCGTATCGCCCCCTACGCTTCCTGTAGTGTATTACAGTCTGTCAGAGTGACTGTGTGGATCATATGAACATTATAGAGCTTTTTAAATGAAACAGTAGAAGCCGTATCGCCCCCTACGCTTCCTGTAGTGTATTACAGTCTGTCAGAGCGACTGTGTGGATCATATGAACATTATAGAGCTTTTTAAATGAAACAGTAGAAGCCGTATCGCCCCCTACGCTTCCTGTAGTGTATTAGCCGTCTGTCAGAGCGACTGTGTGGATCATATGAACATTATAGAGCTTTTAAATGAAACAGTAGAAGCCGTATCGCCCCCTACGCTTCCTGTAGTGTATTACAGTCTGTCAGAGCGACTGTGTGGATCATATGAACATTATAGAGCTTTTTAAATGAAACAGTAGAAGCCGTATCACCCCCTACGCTTCCTATAGTGTATTACAGTCTGTCAGAGTGACTGTGTGGATCATATGAACATTATAGAGGCTTTTTAAATGAAACAGTAGAAGCCGTATCGCCCCCCTACGCTTCCTATAGTGTATTACAGTCTGTCAGAGTGACTGTGTGGATCATATGAACATTATAGAGCTTTTTAAATGAAACAGTAGAAGCCGTATCGCCCCCTACGCTTCCTGTAGTGTATTACAGTCTGTCAGAGTGACTGTGTGGATCATATGAACATTATAGAGCTTTTTAAATGAAACAGTAGAAGCCGTATCGCCCCCTACGCTTCCTGTAGTGTATTACAGTCTGTCAGAGCGACTGTGTGGATCATATGAACATTATAGAGCTTTTTAAATGAAACAGTAGAAGCCGTATCGCCCCCTACGCTTCCTGTAGTGTATTGCAGTCTGTCAGAGCGACTGTGTGGATCATATGAACATTATAGAGCTTTTTAAATGAAACAGTAGAAGCCGTATCGCCCCCTACGCTTCCTGTAGTGTATTACAGTCTGTCAGAGCGACTGTGTGGATCATATGAACATTATAGAGCTTTTTAAATGAAACAGTAGAAGCCGTATCGCCCCCTACGCTTCCTGTAGTGTATTACAGTCTGTCAGAGCGACTGTGTGGATCATATGAACATTATAGAGCTTTTTAAATGAAACAGTAGAAGCCGTATCGCCCCCTACGCTTCCTGTAGTGTATTGCAGTCTGTCAGAGCGACTGTGTGGATCATATGAACATTATAGAGCTTTTTAAATGAAACAGTAGAAGCCGTATCGCCCCCCTACGCTTCCTGTAGTGTATTACAGTCTGTCAGAGCGACTGTGTGGATCATATGAACATTATAGAGCTTTTTAAATGAAACAGTAGAAGCCGTATCACCCCCTACGCTTCCTATAGTGTATTACAGTCTGTCAGAGTGACTGTGTGGATCATATGAACATTATAGAGGCTTTTAATGAAACAGTAGAAGCCGTATCGCCCCCTACGCTTCCTGTAGGTGTATTACAGTCTGTCAGAGTGACTGTGTGGATCATATGAACATTATAGAGCTTTTTAAATGAAACAGTAGAAGCCGTATCGCCCCCTACGCTTCCTGTAGTGTATTACAGTCTATCAGAGTGACTGTGTGGATCATATGAACATTATAGAGCTTTTTTAAATGAAACAGTAGAAGCCGTATCGCCCCCTACGCTTCCTGTAGTGTATTACAGTCTGTCAGAGCAACTGTGTGGATCATATGAACATTATAGAGCTTTTTAAATGAAACAGTAGAAGCCGTATCGCCCCCTACGCTTCCTGTAGTGTATTACAGTCTGTCAGAGCGACTGTGTGGATCATATGAACATTATAGAGGCTTTTTAAATGAAACAGTAGAAGCCGTATCGCCCCCTACGCTTCCTGTAGTGTATTACAGTCTGTCAGAGCAACTGTGTGGATCATATGAACATTATAGAGCTTTTTAAATGAAACAGTAGAAGCCGTATCGCCCCCTACGCTTCCTGTAGAGTATTACAGTCTGTCAGAGTGACTGTGTGGATCATATGAACATTATAGAGCTTTTTAAATGAAACAGTAGAAGCGTATCGCCCCCTACGCTTCCTGTAGAGTATTACAGTCTGTCAGAGTGACTGTGTGGATCATATGAACATTATAGAGCTTTTTAAATGAAACAGTAGAAGCCGTATCGCCCCCTACGCTTCCTGTAGTGTATTACAGTCTGTCAGAGTGACTGTGTGGATCATATGAACATTATAGAGCTTTTTAAATGAAACAGTAGAAGCCGTATCGCCCCCTACGCTTCCTGTAGTGTATTACAGTCTGTCAGAGCGACTGTGTGGATCATATGAACATTATAGAGCTTTTTAAATGAAACAGTAAAAGCCGTATCGCCCCCTACGCTTCCTGTAGAGTATTGCAGTCTGTCAGAGCGACTGTGTGGATCATATGAACATTATAGAGCTTTTAAAATGAAACAGTAGAAGCCGTATCGCCCCCTACGCTTCCTGTAGTGTATTACAGTCTGTCAGAGCGACTGTGTGGATCATATTATCATTATAGAGCTTTTTAAATGAAACAGTAGAAGCCGTATTGCCCCCTACGCTTCCTATAGTGTATTACAGTCTGTCAGAGTGACTGTGTGGATCATATGAACATTATAGAGGCTTTTTAAATGAAACAGTAGAAGCCGTATCGCCCCCTACGCTTCCTATAGTGTATTACAGTCTGTCAGAGTGACTGTGTGGATCATATGAACATTATAGAGCTTTTAAAATGAAACAGTAGAAGCCGTATCGCCCCCTACGCTTCCTGTAGTGTATTACAGTCTGTCAGAGTGACTGTGTGGATCATATGAACATTATAGAGCTTTTAAATGAAACAGTAGAAGGCCGTATCGCCCCCTACGCTTCCTGTAGTGTATTACAGTCTGTCAGAGCGACTGTGTGGATCATATGAACATTATAGAGCTTTTAAATGAAACAGTAGAAGCCGTATCGCCCCCTATGCTTCCTGTAGTGTATTACAGTCTGTCAGAGCGACTGTGTGGATCATATGAACATTATAGAGCTTTTTAAATGAAACAGTAGAAGCCGTATCGCCCCCTACGCTTCCTGTAGAGTATTGCAGTCTGTCAGAGCGACTGTGTGGTCATATGAACATTATAGAGCTTTTTAAATGAAACAGTAGAAGCCGTATCGCCCCTACGCTTCCTGTAGTGTATTACAGTCTGTCAGAGCGACTGTGTGGATCATATGAACATTATAGAGCTTTGAAATGAACAGTAGAAGCCGTATCGCCCCCTACGCTTCCTGTAGTGTATTACAGTCTGTCAGAGCGGACTGTGTGGATCATATGAACATTATAGAGCTTTTAAATGAAACAGTAGAAGCCGTATCGCCCCCTACGCTTCCTGTAGTGTATTGCAGTCTGTCAGAGCGACTGTGTGGATCATATGAACATTATAGAGCTTTTTAAATGAAACAGTAGAAGCCGTATCGCCCCCTACGCTTCCTGTAGTGTATTACAGTCTGTCAGAGCGACTGTGTGGATCATATGAACATTATAGAGCTTTTTAAATGAAACAGTAGAAGCCGTATCGCCCCCTACGCTTCCTATAGTGTATTACAGTCTGTCAGAGTGACTGTGTGGATCATATGAACATTATAGAGGCTTTTTAAATGAAACAGTAGAAGCCGTATCGCCCCCTACGCTTCCTGTAGTGTATTACAGTCTGTCAGAGTGACTGTGTGGATCATATGAACATTATAGAGCTTTTTAAATGAAACAGTAGAAGCCGTATCGCCCCCTACGCTTCCTGTAGTGTATTACAGTCCTGTCAGAGCGACTGTGTGGATCATATGAACATTATAGAGCTTTTAAATGAAACAGTAGAAGCCGTATCGCCCCCTAACGCTTCCTGTAGAGTATTGCAGTCTGTCAGAGTTACTGTGTGGATCATATGAACATTATAGAGCTTTTTAATGAAACAGTAGAAGCCGTATCGCCCCCTACGCTTCCTGTAGTGTATTACAATCTGTCAGAGCGACTGTGTGGATCATATGAACATTATAGAGCTTTTAAATGAAACAGTAGAAGCCGTATCGCCCCTACCGCTTCCTGTAGTGTATTACAGTCTGTCAGAGCGACTGTGTGGATCATATGAACATTATAGAGCTTTTTAAATGAAAACAGTAGAAGCCGTATCGCCCCCTACGCTTCCTGTAGAGTATTGCAGTCTGTCAGAGCGACTGTGTGGATCATATGAACATTATAGAGCTTTTTAAATGAAACAGTAGAAGCCGTATCGCCCCCTATGCTTCCTGTAGTGTATTACAGTCTGTCAGAGCGACTGGTGTGGATCATATGAACATTATAGAGCTTTTTAAATGAAACAGTAGAAGCCGTATCGCCCCCTATACGCTTCCTGTAGTGTATTACAGTCTGTCAGAGTGACTGTGTGGATCATATGAACATTATAGAGCTTTTTAAATGAAACAGTAGAAGCCGTATCGCCCCCTACGCTTCCTGTAGTGTATTACAGTCTGTCAGAGTGACTGTGTGGATCATATGAACATTATAGAGCTTTTTAAATGAACAGTAGAAGCCGTATCGCCCCCTACGCTTCCTGTAGTGTATTACAGTCTGTCAGAGCGACTGTGGTGGATCATATGAAACATTATAGAGCTTTTGAAATGAAACAGTAGAAGCCGTATCGCCCCCTATGGAAGTGATAAGCTAGTGGATTGTAACCTGAAAAGACTTTAACCACATGCATTTACACATTTGTTAGTCAAATGCATCAAATGAGTCAATCAGGCTGAAAGGTTTGAGTGATCAGATTTAAATGTTTTAAATGCATCTTGAGTGTGTATTTTTATGTGGATAATATGGATATAATCCTGATACTCAAGATGCATGAAACAACTGGGGTCAAAGTGTGTCAAAGTACACCTACGTTCATCTGGAGAAACATGGGGCAATGCCTGGCCTCGGACGAGCCGACAGGTGGAGCCGTCCCCTGCACAGACTCCGCAGTTATCTTCTTTCGCATTGCTGCCCAGCTGTCTGTCACAGCCCACCTCCTGTTGGACAGAACACAGCAGGAAGAGGAGGAAGAAGGAAGAGGAGAAAAAAGCATTTAGCATTACCAGTCAGCCCTAGTCAGTGCACTTCAAATCTTTTTCCACATGTGAGTTGATGGTGTTATCCACTATGCTATCCAACTACTAGAACTCGGTAGCAGTAGTAAGTCGAGGTGAGTGGGCTTCTTCAGGATGACTCTTTTAAGTCCACTACTTCGGCTGACCAGATGAACGGACAGAATTTTACACTCTTCACAGGATCAGTATCCATTCAGCTTTCCATAATATTTTTGGAGATAAGAATTAGCATTTAGTCCTGATGTACAGTCATATGCAAAAGCATATACTTCAATTGACATGCTTTATGATTTATTATGAAGTTAACACAGTGAACCAAATTCAATATGTACATTTTCCACTGAGTTTAGTGCACAATTACTGATTATTTGCTTAATTTAACATAAGGAAAAACAAACAAAATAAAAAGTGCCACACTTTATGCTTTACTTCCCTCAATATGTTACATTAAGCACATAATCAGTAATTGTACGTTAAAATGTGCAGAAGTGTTAACTTATTTTCACTTAGTTGTTAACATGCATTGTAAGTCTAGTGCTATTTTATTATTATTAAAAATCTCATAGGTGTGCTAGCTGAAACTACCTTTATCTTAAATGTGACTTTTTTTTTTTGACTGTTTAGTTTATGCCCTAAACTGAAAGCCTAGCTCTAAAAGTCATAGTTTGCTACTAAGAACAAGCACACATGTTCAACCACATAACAAGCTAAAGGGGGGATAAAGTCCAATTCGAGTCATTTGTTTCAGCCTTTCATCCTCAGCGAACCCCCCACAACGCTAAACCCAACTGTTTACTCTCCAATTTGTGCATCTGTCAGCGCTGTTTCATTAAATCTGCCATCCACATGAGGAACGTTGCCAAATTTCACAGAACGGAGTGAGGGCTTTAAAGGAAAAGAATCGAAATGTTGCATTCAGTGTCATGGGAAAGGCAGCCAACAAAAAGTAAACAATAGGGTTTTACCCAGAAGCCCGGGGTAAACAGGAGTAGGCTCATAGTTAGGCCTCATTTAAGACACTTTGGCTAATCGGCTTGGGCTCAGGGTCAAATTAGATGCAACGTGGGGCAGCAGCAGCTGCATTAATAGGTGCAGTGA